>NC_092212.1:89525650-89528852 GCF_043381705.1 Parasteatoda tepidariorum
CATTATAATGACTTTTTTAATTTTGTATATAAATATTTGTACAAGTATTTTAAGACACTAATCAGTTTCAATGCCGTTAACAAGAATTATTATAAGACCCTGCTATTTCGTTACCCAAATAAAATTTATTCTTTTAAATTCTGAAGGAAAAAATACATTTTTCAGAAAATCAATAAAAAAAATTAGGTTCTTCAACACATTTTCAGAAGCTTAAACTGCTGAATAAAGTTTAATGGGAATTACTGAGAATTTTAGAATAATCAAGTATTGTTAAAATCTATATTCTACCAAAAAAGGCATTGCAAATTTTTATTTTTCAGTATACTTTCATCTGATTAAGCAAAGAGAAAATAGCATGCGTAAAATTAATAGCATTTTTTTTAACTTTTTTAGTTTATATGACACATAAACCTTGATTTCTATTTTTATTATTTTTAAGATAAATTTGTGATTGTTCTCATCTAACTAAAGAATAATTAATGATTGAATGTGCCTAAAAGCTAAACTTTTTTTCTGAGGCTTTCCTCTAAAAAAAGTTCCTCTGCTTAAAATTTTTTAGGACAAATTTGTTGCATGAAAAATTTTTTAAAAAAAGTTCAAAATAATAAGGTATAATTTTTTTTAACTTTTCAGAGTTTTATGTAAACTTTTTTATAATTATTTATTTTTATAAACAAAAAAAAAAATTCAAACATAAAATAAGTTTTTAAATAATATATACCGTCACTGAGAATGAAGAAAAATAAGATAATTTGATAAAGACTACAAAAATTGCAGCAATTAAAAGTTTACACATTTCATAGTTATTATTTTATATTTATTAAGAGTTTTTTCGACTCAAATTTAGCCAAACACTGCATGGGTGTAGATGTGGTCGGATTGTTACCCAGTAAGTATGGTATTTATAAATGGGTATTTACTTCTGCCTTGGGGTAGTACCCTAAATCAAGGCTTTTATAACTTTTTGTCATTTTTAAAATATCTAATCATCATTTGCCTTGCTTATAGTTCTGGCAATAAAATAACATTTTTAATTTCAAAAAATGAACACTAAAGTATATTAATTCCAGGAAAAATATTTCAAAAAACTATAAATACCTAGCAGAGGACCTGAATTGTCACAATAAAAAGCAATGTAAAAAGGTATTGTGCAATATCACAAAGTAGACTTTATGTTAAGTGATTTATGTGAAGGTTGAGCACTTTTCAAGAAAAAATAATTTTTTTTAAGAAAATGGCATTAACTGGATAAAATAGAAGAAATTTATATGCATAGGGGATGAGTTTAAACTTTCATAACTGTGTTCATTTCTATAAATTCCATAAATATAACATTTATATTAAATGACTAAACNGCTGAATTGTCACAATAAAAAGCAATGTAAAAAGGTATTGTGCAATATCACAAAGTAGACTTTATGTTAAGTGATTTATGTGAAGGTTGAGCGCTTTTCAAGAAGGTTGAGCGCTTTTGTAAAAAAATAACTATATAACTATTTTATTTAAAATAAATGCTTTTCTTAATGTAATTTTAAAATCAGTTGATATTTTGCACAAATATTTTTTCTACATATTATTAGAAAAAATAAAGATGATTTTTTAAAAAATTCATTGATATTTTAATGACATTAAAAATAAAAAATTTTCAAAAAATATTAAAGTAAACAATTTAATTTTTATATTTTGTCAAGTATCAGCAAAACAAATCTTTAAAATACAAGACAATTTAGACAATTAAACAAGACAATTTAGACAGTGGTTAATTTATCTGTGTTCATAGATTTAATTTTCATTACTATTATGAATATTCACTTTGTTAGAATTATTTTCATACGGTAAAATTTGTATAAGTATCTCTTTTTCCGAAAGGGGTATATTAATGACCTTTTCTTAAGCAATTTTAACGCTATTTTTTAAATAAATACTTTATTTTAAAAAATTTATCAATTCAAAAAAATCAAATCATCAATCAAATCAAATCAAAAATTCATTTTTAATTTATCCATAAAATTATTTCATTAAAACAAATGTGCCTTTTTTTTTCTTTTTCTTAAGAAAAACATTCAAAATTATATTTAGCTTTTATCTGTATTGAATCTGTGTTTATTAAAATAATAAGAATAATTATTTATCAAAAGTCAGCCACATTTGAGAAATTTCAAAATTTTATTTTAGTCAAAAGAAATAATGATCTAAGCAATATAACTTTAATGTTTGTTATAAAATTATTTATCAAACTTTCAAATACTAGTGAAAAATTTGTACTGTTTCCGGAGCACAATCATTTCTGTAATATAATCAAAGTATAAAAATTGAATGTAAAAATTAAGTTTATTGTTATAATTATTAACTAACCATTAGATCAGCTGATAGCTTCTTGTTTTTGACTACCAATGATACCACCATTAATTCTTTCATGTTTGCAATCTCCAGCTTCCAAAAAGAGATGTCCAACATTTTCATCTTCTAGATAAGAAAGAAAAAAATATTTTAAATTGAGTGCATGAATAAGCATAGTTATCAACATGAAAAGAAATACAATCTGATTTTTGACACCTAGATAGGAAAGAAAAAAAAATTTAAATTAAGTACATAAATAAGAGTAGTTGTCAAAAAAGAAAAACAATCTGAAGATTTTACAAAAATGTAAATTTCTTACCAACTCTCGAATCATATAGCTATTTTTCTAAGCACTTCAAAATTTTATAATAACGCTCACTTTAAAATCAACTTACAGACTGTACCAATTAAATTAAGGAATATGTTATGATGGGCCTCTTTTTTATGATGGGCGCCCTTTTTTAGAGGCTCTTTCCAGTTTCTAATGCCCTGCCCTTTTTAAGGTCTAGAATGAACAATTACTTAGTATCTTAATATAAAAGTTACAGAACAATGAAATAAAGATAATATTTCCATTAAAAATAGCATTTGGAATTCTGAGAAGTAATAATGATTAAAAACATCAGAACATTTCAGATTAACAAAGATAAGTATTACAGAATACACACAAATTTATCTAGAAAAAAAAATAAACAAATGAACTGGTTCCTTGAATGTTTAGTAGCAAATGAATTAATTCAGTTTTGTTATCTTTCAGGATTGAGTAAATATCTTGTTTACATCGTTACAGAACAACATAAGAAATATTTAGCACACCAAACTTACACCATTTATAATATCCTACACAATTCGGTAATTTCCC
>NC_092212.1:89529189-89539324 GCF_043381705.1 Parasteatoda tepidariorum
TTTTTTTAAGATGTTTACCTAATAGTCTGCTGAGCACCGTTATCTTACCTTTTATAACATTTGCGTTCCAGAATAAAAATAAAAAATCTAAGTCATGTAGTGATCGGTTTCCAGCAGATCACCGATGTCAAGCTTCACTGGCTGCTGCCAGTGTGCGGGTGGAGGACCACTTGGTTCTGTCTGCGTAGGGTCCGAGGGTGTGCGATATTAGTCCTCGTTAAACTGTTCTGCCGTAAAGTGCTCAACTACACGTACAGGTCGTCAAGCTACCGAAGCGGGGGTGCCATCCCGTCTGCAGAGGATCAAAATTGTGATGGCATGTCTTCGGATCATCCTCAGGGATGCTTCCCAGACCGTCACCAATAGCCCATTGTGCAGCTCTACTGCGTAAATGAACTACAACAACAACAATATATCAAAATCATTAGTTCATTTACGCAGTAGAGCTGCACAATGGGCTATTGGTGACTGTCTGGGAAACATCCCTGAGGATGATCCGAAGACATGCCATCACAATTTTGATCCTCTGCAGACGGGATGGCACCCCCGCTTCGGTAGCCTGACGACCTGTACGTGAGGTCGAGCACTTTACGGCAGAACAGTTTAACGAGGACTAGTATCACACACCCTCGGACCCTACGCAGACAGAACCAAGTGGTCCTCCACCCGCACACTGGCAGCAACCAGAGAAGCTTGACATCGGTGATCTGCTGGAAACTGTCTCTTAACTATCACTTCAGGTCTTAGATTCTTTATCTTTTTTCTGGAATGCAAATTTTATAAAAGGTAAGATAACGGTGCTCAGCAGACTATTAGGTAAACATCTTAAAAAAAGATCAGAAATTAGAATAAACCGTTTGATTCTTGGAGTGGAAGTTGCGGGTTCGAATCCCGCTTTCACCCTGGTTTTTTCTTCGCTATGTCCTTCTCTGTATTTTATTTTATAACCGTCGTTGAACAGCGAACCCCATATTAGGGTTTACGACCACTAATGTTCAACACCGTAGCCTTGTAATTTTGAACCCAATCCGAAAGACAAGGGAACTCCTAAATCAATTATTGGGGAGAAATTTGCCATCGTGAAAGACTTTTTGAAGCAAATAGTCGGTATTTGCGTTATATGGAGAAGAGCACCTTCCATGGTTAGCCTGACTGCAAGCGAATAGTTTAGCCCGTGACCTGTCTTTCACTGAGGATATTTATTGTCGGGCGAGCCAGGTGCGGAATTTGGATGGACCAGCTATCATTGGGGTCGAACCCGTGTCACCTTCTTGGGAGGCAAGTGTTCTATCCTCTCAGTCACCCTTCTCAATATTATAGCCGTCATTGAACAGCCAATCCAATTTTTTGGCTTGTTTACGTCTATGAACGTTCAACTCCTTAGCTATGTAATTTTTACCCAATCCAGATGACAGGGGAACTCATGGATCAAATATTGGGAGAAATTTTGTCTCCGTGGCGGACTCTTTTTAAGAAACTAACCAGCATTAACCAGCATTTTTAACTAACCAGAAACTAACCAGCTAACCAGAAACTAACTGAAACTAACCAGCATTTTTTAAGAAACTAACCAGCATCCCATGGTCAGCCTGACGGCAAGGGGACTCTAACCCATGATTCGTCTACCACAGAGGACCTTCTCTGTATTTTATTGTATTTTGAAACAGTCGTAGATCAGTTACCCCAATTTTTTGGGGTTCCTGACTACCAATAGGCTGTAATGTAATGTAACTAACTCAGTAGTTTTCTAATTTTTAATCAAATCCAGAAGACAAGGGAACTCCTATGACTAGTATTGAGAGATATTTGTCTTCGTGTAGGACTTTTTAATGGAACTAACCCGCATTTGCCTTAGAGAGGAAAACCACGAAACCCTCCCATGGTTAGCCTGACGACAAGGGGACTCTAACCCATGATCCGTCTACCACTCAGTATATTTTACATCAGCACTGTAGTTGGTGCAAACCGGGTGCGGAATCCCCTGAGCCACCATGCTCCATCTTCTCTGTATTGTGCTATCTGTCTCTCTATTTGACAAATGTTTTTAATCTTATAGGGGATATTATCTTCATCTGTCATGCCAACTAAAATCTCGAAGGTGCCAAATTGATTTTAAATGGGAAAAATTAAAAAAATAATAATAACGCGCAGATTTTTGCTCAAGAGTGGCTTTGAGTTACACCCTTTCAGAGGGTCTGCCACCGCTGCTTCGTTAGCCCGATAACGCGCACCCTTGGTGTCTACGCATTCTGATCAGAATGGTCACAAATCCACTTACAGACCGAAGTGATCTTGAACTGTGTCTTTACGATCATTCCACTGCGAGAAAAAAAAATTCTAGAAAATGTCCATTTAGAAATACCGATTTTAATAATTTCATCAATATTTCGTCCACATACATAAAACAAACAGTAATCCAAAGAAATTCCAACACTTTATTCATAACACGAGCGTGGAAAGTTAAGATAATATGTTTAATATTTTTTAGAACTGTAGAACAACAACTGTAGATTTTATTCGTTAATCTTTTACAAGAATAATTAATTTTCTTTCGTCGTTACATAGTATCTATGCAAGTTTAAAATTTTTAGTTGCCTCATAAATAAATTGAAAATAACTTTTTCAAACTTCCTTAAATAAAAACGTAAGAAAAAAAAAACAGTTGATTAATATATTCTATCAAAAGGTTTTGAAGTATGAAAAAAAAAATTTAAAACTGTCTGAAAATTGATAAAGAAAAGATAGTCTTTTGAATATACTTTGCAGATCAAGAATTACAAAAAATGAAGGGAAAAAAAAGAATATGGGATTGTTGTTTCCTCTTAAAAAGTGAACTTTTGAATCTTATAAAAAAAAATACAAAATAGAGACATTAAAATTCCATCCCTACATTGCAGAGATCACATAATAATGAAATAAAAGTCCAATAAATGGTTTATGAGAAATTTCTTCAAATAGGGTCTTGTGGAAAGCCTCAATTGAATTTTCAAGATTTGCATTCGTTACTTACTTACTGTGTCAAAAAATAAATTGTAAATCTATATCGTTTACACTAATCAAATAGTTACGTTTGATGTTAAGCTACTAAGTACTATTAAGATTGAGTTCTAGTACGTGAAAATCTTATCATTGAATCTGAAATTATTCAGGGTGTTAGTTTTATTATTTCGTTCGCTACGCATCGCATACTTTTAAATGAACTTTACTTCGAAATCCAATAAGTCTTAATCGCTCTTTAAGATTACTTTTTTTTTTAAATGCATATTTCTGCAGCTAATCTAAAACTCAACCATAAATTATACGTTCTTTTAGGAACGTTTATAATGTACCTATTCCATTACTACTTTTACGTTAAATAAGTTTTTTTTTAAACATATAACCTATTTATTCAACTTTTGCTTTTTAACATCTTAGCCACTGTAATCAAAGAGAACTGCATCGCTCTGTTTCATATTTGAAGTCTCAAAAACAACAGGAAGTTCTTTGAAATCTCTTTACTACAAAAATACTTCACCAAATATCAAAATACTTATTGGTAAATAAGATTCGAGCATTTAAGAAATATTCACTTTTTTAAAATATATTTGCAAAAATTAAACTATTAAAAAAAAGCTGTTTCAAAAAAATATCTATAATTTTATTATTTTAAAACAAATAAATTTTAAAAAATCTTTTTAATCATTGAATCAATCCCATTTTGCTCCCTTAGTTTCTCTCCTTAATATTAACCTATAATTTTTAAACTCGTCCAGATATCATATTATTATATACTATACTACAATGCCAAAAGAAACAGTTATAGGCAAACTGGGGGACCAACACTATATGATAATATGGTTCCGTTTAAAGAAAAAAGACCAGGGAAACATAAAAAGCTACATTGCAACACAAATAATTTTTTTTTTTTACTTAATACTGATATTTTAATAACATAATATAATCTAATGAAATATTACGAATGCTGAATAAGAAATTAAGAAATTGTTACTCATATACTGTACATATAAATGGCTCCATATCTTCTTCTAATATTAACCAATAATTTTCAAATTCGGTCAGACACTATATTATAAGATAATATTTTAACACGCTGTAGTGTATCTACAACTACAAAAATATCGAGACATGTGAACACGATTCTATGTTGGGTACCTTCTGATAGATCAAAGTTGACATTATCTGTAACTTCTCACTCGTCATTGGTGACTGTCGGACGTGATGTGAACGCGCCTACCTTGACAGAAACTCCTACTTTGATTTGAGCACGCCAACATTGATGGATGGTCCCAATTGAACAGTTGACTTGTGACTACGACCATGAACGTAATACAGCTCTCACAATCAGCATTCCAAAATACGGTGATCTTAATACAGCTCTCCCGGCTTCTCACAAAACAGCAATGAATCAACTAGTGGTAACTGTTCATCTTGTCTATCACAGCTATAATTCTGGTTCACTAGTATTTAAGACATGTTAACTCGATTCTAAGGTGGGGTACCTTTTCATAGATGAAAGTTGACATTGCCGATAACTACTCTCCCTACACACACGAAAGACAATAATTGAAGAAAAAAAATTTAGAGGTCCAATGATGAGGCACAGTTATAAATGAGGGAGGTGGCTCCATTGACATACCGCAGGAAATTACTTAAAAAAGCTTTTTCCTAGGGAGGACAGCAAAGTGTGCAAGAATGGGCAAATTGATAGGAAAGCAACAAATTACGAGTCCCGAGGGTCCGGGTTTCGAATAATAGAAAATTTATCTTGTCAATATTTAAAAATATTATTTAGAAAAAAAAAGGGTTTTTGCAATTTTGTAACATAAATAAAATAATTATTTACTTAAAATTACTTTTTCCCCCTTTTAATGAAAGTGTTAAATGAAATGTTAAAAGTGTTAAATAATGAAAGTGTTAAAAGTAAGAAATTGTTATTCATATACTGAATATATGCATATGGTTCCACATCTCCTCTTAATATTAATTTACAAGTTTCAAACTCGATCAGATTTTATATTACAATTAGGACAGGGCTATAACTCCATATATCAAGACGCATCGATTAAACGCCTTTATCGACAGGCCGATACAGCGACTTTAGTTCCAGGCGATGCATCAGAAATCTGATTTAAGCCGTCAAGTAAAGAAGACGAACGATATAGCGATATACGATATAGAGATACAAGACACGCAAGGATCTCTTACGTTCCGATGCCAACTCGGGCTGGGGAAGACGATGTTCGTATCGGGACGCGACCGACTCCTCTGCTCGCTCCCGAACTGCCATCTCTCTCCGGGAAGCGACCGACTCCTCGGCTCGCTGCCGCACTGCCATCTCTCTCCGGGAAGCGACCGACTCCTCGACTCGCTGCCGCACTGCCATCTCTCTCCGGGAAGCGACCGACTCCTCGATCTTCACTAACAAACTGCAAACATTCTAGAGTCAAACTCTTCTCACTCACTGGATTAAAACACAGCAGAGGGCAAATTTTGGGATATTTCTCTTCCAACTGCAACAACCATTTCTCCTGCACGAGACATGTTTTTTGGATATAAGCTTTGAGCAACAATTACTCTGTAAAAATGTATCTCAACATCGAAAATGGTGGCAACTATTTTACACCAAAGTGAAACACCATGCATAACTCCTCGTATTTAAGTGTTTTGCTTCCCAAAAAACCAACAATTCCTGAAATGGTGAAACACCGAAAATGTAGTTTTAAAATACCAGGTTGTAAAAGTAGCTGCCACCATTTTGGTATTTAACAACACTAAAATTTAAAATTTCATTAATATATGATACACATAGCTACCAACTCTACTGGATTTACCAGTAGACTACTGGATTTAGTCATTTTCTCCTGGTCTACTGGTATAATGAAAATTCTCCTGGTTTTCGTGCATTTTAGATAACTCCCTATAATCGAGTCCCTTTAACCAAATAGAAGAGAATCCAAAAAAAAAAAATTATTTTGAATTTTTTTAATAGAATTAACAGTTTTATGCCAATCTTCTAAAATAAAACAGTTTACTAAACAGTACTAAATAGTACATATTTTGAGCACTCCTGATGATAATTAAAATCACAAATGATATTAGAAGTTCCATAAATATACACAGTTCTATAATAATTGCTACAAAAATTAAAATAATCTGAAATAGTTTTGAAATTTCGCAGAATCATACGATAAGTATCCTGAACTAAATAATTTTCAACAATAAGGGGCAAGAGTCTTGTAGAAGTTCTGCTGAAATGTCTTAAAAAAATTCGACAATTGCAACAGTGGAAAAGTTTAACCAATAAAATATGGCCTAATAAATGTTCCACAAAAGCAATAACATTTTTCTGCAGGATGAAGAGTTTAGAACATTTTGAAATACATATGTAAAATACTTGCTTGTATTTTTATGTCGTATAGTATGGGGAAATATACTTTTTTAATTTTTCCTTAACTACTTAAGCCTTTAATAAATAAATACTTTTTTAACACAGACGTACCACACATTTTACATAAATGCGGAAAAATGCGTAACAGAAAAATGCGTAAGTATTTCTTTTAAGATTGCATAAATTGAAAGTGCCCAAAATCACTGTAGTCCGGATAATGTATCAGGCTGGCCACTAACATTCAGAAAAAAAATTTCTTGTCTTTCCTCTGAGTTTTGTTAATGATTAAATTTCATTACTTGCACACATTTTTAAGCATTTTTAAATGTGATTAAAGATGAATAAGAATATTTTTAAAAAAATCACTTTTTTAAACAGGATTATACTTAGCCAGCATTTTATATGAGTGAATTCTAGTGGATAGTAGGTATAATACTAGGTAATGGTATAATTTCATTATTTTTAACCGATAGTACACATTTTTAAACACTTTTAATTGCTATTGAAGTATCAATATATATATATATATATATATACACATATTGAAAGAACAAGCTTTTTTTAACAGGATACAACTCAGCAAACAAAATCCAGGAGAATTTATGACAAAATTCAGCAAAATGTTTTGAATCTATGATATACACATATTTACATTAATTAATTATTTAAAAAAAATATTAATGCGGTATTAGGAAATTTTAAAAAATACCGATAATAATAAACAATTCACACGAGTAAAGAATATTTTTATCAAGAGAATATTATGTTTCAAATAAAAGAATTATCTTAACCCTTTTGCTCCCGTCAAAATATATCCTAGTTATGTTCCATCCTCTATTACTCGTGCACATGATATTTCTAGGATGATGTTTTTATAAAAGTAACGTGCCAGTAAGATTAAAGTAATTTTACTTATTATACCCCAAATTATGTGTTTTTTTCAGTCTGTACATCAGATAATAGTACCAGACTATTTGCCATGTGTTTAGAGATAGTTTATTTAAACTAGATGACAGCATATAAGCTAAAACTTAACTCAAAAATTAAAAATGAGTATATATGTATTGTATCAACAGTAAGTTTTGCGTAATTTCCTTGAATAAAATTTTTATGACTGTTTGCTTCAAAATCATGCAACTATTAAACGGAAAGATTATACAATCTTTCACCTAATTGATTTTGATACCGAATCAATTCATCAAAAAATATAATTTTTCCTAACTCGATATAATTTTTTAATCTAACAATTAAGGTATGCACTGAGTTTTGAAAATACTATATATTACAATATTTTTGGGATTCTGTTATCAAATTATCTGAGATTTAAGAAGACGTACCGAAATCTCTCTGAGGTCAAAGATGCTTTCAGTCTGGAAGTAAGGAGTTTTAGGCACAGAGCAGGACCACTGCCGGGAGGGTTGCCACACAATCATACAAATAATAACTTATCGGACTTCTTCTGAAACCTAGAAATGTGCGCACTTTTTATAATATAAATAATTTTAAAATATAAAACATATTGCTTAAAATGCATTATTATTATTCCCTTTATTATTTTTCTTATCAAAATATTAATTAAATTTTTTCATACATCTAAAACAAACTGGGAACTACTATGGTTTTGCCTTTCATACAGGAATTGTGTGAAAAAAATATTTATTTTTTAATTATACTTATTACAATAATTCATTAAATAATGATTTATCCAAAGCAGTGGTCGGAAAAACTACGTTTTTTTGTTGTTAACTACAAAAAAAATTTTTTTTGTAAATGTAACGACAACAAAACTACTTTGAAAATGTCTTCGATAAATAGCGACATAGTAACTACAAGTTTAACTGCAGAACTTAATTTTCACCAAGATTCAAAATGATTTTGAATAAAAGATTAGCTTGATTAAATATGAAGATACATATTAGGAAGTCTTAATTCATGCTTAAATGAAATAGTTTTTTATTCTAAGGATCCTAGCAACTATTTTTACTAACGTTAAAAATAGTTGCTAGCAATCGCTACAAACTACTGTAGTTTCAGTAATAAACAGTAGTTTCGCTACTTGTAGCACGCTGCCTCCGGCAACTGATTTTTTACAACTAAACGATTACTAAGCATTGAAACAGGATTGCTATCACCTTTTTTTTTGTACATGATAAGAACATATCCTCCTGTTAGAGAATTTCTTTTTTTTTCGAAAATTACTTTTCTTTCTTAGTAGTAAAAAAATTATGTATTAATACATTACATGAAATAGAATTTTGTCCATTACAATTCCAAAAGATATCACCCTTAATAATTTTCGCTCTAATGATTTGATTTTCACTAGCGTCAATCTTAATGGTTACATCATATGAAGTCACTGATTAAGAGTTCAAATCTTAATGATTGGCACCAAATATGCTAATTAATGAGTGTTATCAAGTTACGAAATTAAACACAAAAAACTTTTTCTGACTAAATGTATTTTTATTTTTTACATATTTGGATTTTTGACTCTTGAAATCTGGGGGGACGGGTAACAGCAATCTAGGAATTGTGGTTTTTATATTTTATTTTTTTCATGACCGTGGTTGAACACCGAAGCCATTTTTTTTTTGGCTTTACGACTACTGATGGTCAACTCCGTAACCTTGTAATTTTGAACCCAATCCAGAAGACAAAGGAAATCCTGGATTGGGAGAAATTTGCCTTCTTGGAGCACTGTTTTGATGGAATGAACCATCATTTGCGTTACATGGAGGGAGAAAACCACAAACCCTCCCACGGTTAGCCTAAACCATGAAGAAATTTTGCGGTAACACTGTCACCGGTGCAAGCCAGGTGCGGAATTTGTATCAACGAACCATCACTGGGATTCGAACTCAGTTCATCTTATTGGGAGGCAAACGCTTCATCCTCTGAGCCACCACGACATCAAAGAGGGAGTGGGATGGAGAGTTATGAGCAATGCTTGCTTAGGATTTAAAAATCTCCTTATTTGGAGAAACAGTAATTAATCATTGATACTTCAATAATTTGCAAAATCAGTGGAGGAATTTTTGAATATGAGTAAAAAAAATGCATACTACTTTTTTTGAAAATTTTATATTTTAGTACAAATATATAAATTGTCCGATAGTTTGACAGTTTTTTTAGTAACTATTAAACTGTTTTTGAATTAAAAAAAATACCAGAATATGTTTTTGCTTGTAATTAAAAAATCCAAAAAAAAATATTTCTAAGGGACACAAATGTCTCATCTGTGTCAAAGGCCAAAGTTAATTTTTGCTTAATTTTTCATTGACATGTTACTTAATACTATTTGGTGAGTTAACGATTTCCTTTGATCAGTTTAAAATTTGAAATAAAATTCCTACGAATGATATATTTTTAAAGTTCAAGCAAAATCATATTTTAGCTATAACTGTCTTTTAAGAATGGGTTATTAAAAGTGTTTGGCGCACTCAAATGTGAGCTAACAATTTGTTCTGGTATGTTATTACTAGCTAGCAAAATGTAAACTTTTTTTTAAATTGGAACTTAGGTAATGCAAGTTTATAGCGAAAACTGATTTCTGAGGGTTGGATAACCATTTTCTACTATTGGTTTGTTGACGAAATTAACTTTTCTGGTTACTTCCTTAATAATTTAGCCCTAATTCATTTTTGACATTTTTTTCCGCCAACAAGCTTTCAAGGAGATAATGATTTCTATACTAAGCTTTAATTTATGTGCGAAATTTAAACTTAAGGCTTTTTTGTTAGAAATCTG
>NC_092212.1:89539794-89542291 GCF_043381705.1 Parasteatoda tepidariorum
TAAATTTTAATTATTTTTTAAATTTTTTTCAATGCAATGAAACATATTCGAAAAAATTTACATCTTTTAAAATTTAAAACTTTTAAAATTTAAAACTGTTCAATATGATATATTTCAATGAATAGAATGAAACAAAAGGAAATATTCGAAAATATTAAATAGTTACTTAACACTAGAAAGACTGAAACTTAGTATATACCTATATTTTGCTCAAAAGCAGTCAAAATGACTGCATTGTAAAAGAGTATATAATGTGTAAAGAAATTTGTTTTAAATTAATTTTTAATATTTTTTATATTATTTACAGTTATATAACAAGTTATTAGAAATTTTAACAATGAAAAAATTATATGTTGTACAAAATCCTAAGAAATTGTGTCATGTTATACATCATTGTTTTTCTAATTGAAATTAAAAAGCAGTCAACATGATTTCCTTGGGCAATCTAGGTGTTAAAAGTAGTTGCCGGGAATCGCTATTGTTTTTGTTTGTATCACACTACTCACTAGGACTGGGGGATAAATCGATGCATCGGAAAATATCGATTCTATGCAATCATCGCCGATGGTGGAAAATGAAGACTGAATTTGAGCATATCTTGCAAAATGCAGCAGAGTTGCAAACGAGATTGCAATAACCCAGCACATGCGAAACCTCAAGTATTACATCACACCTGTAAAATGATTGGTGCTTTCATACGCTATGAACCGATGGTATGCCGTATTGGATTACGTTGAACGTGAAAACCATGCTTTTGCATACTTGACGAAAATCAACATGGTAATGAAGGGGAAAAAATCTCATTTTCGAAAAGGGAAAGTTAAGCATTTTTTAAAAACACCACATGACAAAAGCACCTTTAAATGCCTTTAAGTAACGAAAATCGAAAATAAGCACCTTTAAGTACTTTTTAAAACGCTATGCACCATGTCACTACACACTTTTGTCAAAAAGTGGCACTCTGCACTACAAACTACGAAGAAAAGTCGTGACTACAGTAGTTTCACTACGTACAGTGCGTTACTCCCGACCACTGCAATAGATTTTATGTCTTAATAGATTCCTCGTGCAATTATTTTCTTAATAAAAATGGTAGGGTAAGAAAGGTGCAAAAGCACCAATAACCATATATTGTTTACTTTAACTACTAAAATTGCCACAGATAGTAAAATTCCTTTGTAAATTTATAATCAAGAGTTTAAAAATAAATTATAAGTCCACCACATATATAAAAAAATGTCTTCATCAATAAGTAAACCCCTGTAGCAGAATTTTTTTTGGGAGCTTTCTGCAACATGCCTCCTTAATACTAATATCTTACTGCAAGATAGTTTTAAAAATAAAAAATATACTTGTTGCTAATTTAAAGAAACAAAATCATCAACTTCAAAAAAAAAACTTCCATTAAAAATTAAATTATATAACTTTTTCATTTAAACATTTTTAATATTTTTGCTGATATTCTAGTATTTTGTAAGGGGAGAACACACTAATTATTTCCTTTTTTGCATTTTGTAAATCATGGCATTAGAAGAAATCGTGAAATCAGTTGCAGTAACTACCAAAAAAAAAATTCGACGACAAAATCACTCGAATCGGACTTTTCAAAAAGAGATTACTAAATGTGAGTTTTCATTTTGAGATTCAGTTATTGTAATAAATAATATCGTATTAAAAATATAGGATTTTAATAACTGTGGAAATCAATAGCAAGAACTACATTACAAAAATAGATCGAAAACTTTTGCAGAAAAGAAAACCAAAATTTTTTACTTCCCAAAGGAAAAATTTTGTGTCCAACGACAGTGTCGCCTTGTCACCACGATTCTGCCACTGGGAAGTAAACAAAATTAACACACATACAAGTTCTCCTTACAAAAAGAGGCATCGTATGATGACAGTCTTTCATCTGACACTCATAATTTAAAAATGTAGAAATTTTGTTATAACTTTGACTTATTTCATGTTTTCAACCAAAATGTGTAAATCAATGTCTAACACGTTTCGAAAATTGATGACTAACAATAGAAAATGCATTAATTTAAAGGAAAGTCTAACCAAGTGAATAGATAAGAACTTTCGATTTCTATTTCAGCGGTTACTACTATAGTTATCACTTCTAATATACTCAAATTGTTTCTTTTTTTAACACAGCAGTTTAAGACAGATACTTTAAAATTTTAAAAAAAATTCGGAGAACTTTTCTATTTTTAGTTCTTAATTCTTTAAAATAAATACAAATCAGAAGCATATTGTAATATAAATTACTGATTTAAAAAAAAAAATTTTTTTTAGTAGGATAGTTGTAAAATAAATTACTTTAACTTAATCAATTAGAAAAATAATATAATCAGGAACAAAAACAAAGATATATGTTTAGTTTGAAATTACAATTGAAACTATTGGAGTATCGAAAAAAAAATTCTTAATTCATGAAAACAATTACAAATCAAAAGCATATTGTATATAAGTAACTTAAAAGAGTAAATTATTGAAA
>NC_092212.1:89542849-89564478 GCF_043381705.1 Parasteatoda tepidariorum
TTACATCCATAATACTAACTTATGCATATTACATATATTTTAAAACTTTTCAAGCATTTTTCGTTAGATTTTATAAATACTACATTTAACAAGTTTATGTCAGAATACAGGACTGTAATACGTAGAGTACAAGTATAGAGCAATTTTATTAATGTAGTTATTATGAATACACTATCTAGCCATTAATGACCGCGGACACTGTAAAGTTCGACGGTGGAGGAATTATGATGTGGTCCTGTTTCTCATGGTTTGGCCTTGGACCCTTGGTGTTAGTGCGTGGAATCCTGAACGCAGAAGGGTGTAGAGACATCCTGGACTATTCGGCACTTCCCACCCTGTGGCAACAGTTCGGTAATGGCCGTTTGTGTTTCAACACGATAACGCTGCCATTCATAAAGCACATGCTATCACGGACTGGTTTGATGAAATGGGGGTGCAAGAGCTTGACTGGCCACCCCAAAGTCCCGATATCAATCCAACTGAGCATATCTGGGATGAGTTGGAGCGCCGGTTGAGGGCCAGACCACAACGCCCCAAAACCACAACTCTTCGCCATGTTACAGGAGGAATGGCGGGCAATACCTGCCGCCGTGTACCAACAACTAGTGGATAGCCTTCCTAGAAGGGTTAAAGCTGTGATTCGGGCGCGTGGCAGCCCTACGCCCTACTGACTTGATACTAGCACCTCATGTATCTGAAATGAGGGGTGTCCGGTCATTAATGGCCAGATAGTGTAGTTCGCACAGGCAATGGCACCATTGCAGTGTAGCACACAAGAGTCACACTGTCTTATTTAATTTATGAGCTGAGGCATTCATCAATGCCATATGGTGTCCAATATGTTAATCTGTTGCAACTCCGAACACTGAATTTATATTTTTGTGTACATAGAAAAATTGAATGAATTATCCAGTCTAAATCTAATTTCCTAGTAGTAGTACTAAAAACCACTTGGTAGTATTTCTGTATTACTAAGTAGTTTGAAATCAAAGGTTTTATAAAATTTCTAAGAAAGAATTTACACTTTAAAAAAAGTACTCTAAGGAACTAGTATTTAATGAGCGAGTAAAATCAGCTCAAATAGCGAAGCAATCTGAAAGGGTTGACAAGCACAATCAGTGTGTAATATCATTACATTGCAGTCGGACCTCTACTTAACAAAGTCGCTATATCCCGAGAATAAATTTGTTACAAGGAAAATTACCTAAATAGAAAATCCCCTTTTGAAATAGTTTAACACAAAAAAGGTTACAAATTCATTAACACTAGACATAATTAAAATAGCTATGGATACACCTTTATCTTGTAAACTAGTATCTACTATTTATTTTATAAATCTTAAGAAATAAAAGAAATCTGCATGGAAAGCAAGAATAGAGCAAAACATTATCCAGTACATGCTACGTACATTTTCAACTAAAAAAACGCTAAATTTATGTATAAAATTATAGCTGCATTTAGTATAAAAGTTGTTTTAAACATACATTACCACATGCGTTTCTTAAGTTAAATTGCTACGGATAAAATCCGTTAATTTGAACTGAGTTTTTCCTTTGAAATGAAATTAAAAAGAGAATTTATTGCTTTCTCTAAGATAATTTTTACTGAAAACAGTAATGCATTTCATAAATCGGTGGCTTCGAAAATTAATTCAAGGCCCCCATAAAATGCTTTAACAAGTTTGAAATGTTTTAAGAAATATTTTGGAAAATAAAAAAAGTGGATATCAATGAAAAAAAAGTTCGTTAAATAGAAAATTCACTTCTCTATTTGGAAGATATTTTTCAAAAAAAAATTTCCAAAATGTTCTTGGTTTCTCGAAAAAATTCGTAAAATAGAGAAATTCGTATAATGGAAGTTCGTTAAATAGAAGTCCGTTATATGTTTTCAAGGATTTAAACTGAGCCATGAAAGGGTCGCAAAATACTTTAAAAGTTTAATGCGGTTCGAAATTTCTTTTTTATATTATTTGGAATTATTTTTTATGTGAAGTATACAATTTTTACATCGTCTTCAAAAATCTAATTTCACGTGGCAAATTGCAAAATTTGAGGGAAATCGGTCGAAAAGTTTAGAAATTGAATTTTAAGAAATTCGTATGTACATAGTTCGATTTCTCGAGAGACATTCTGATTTCGACCAAATTTTGTATTTTGCCTTGTTAAATTTGATTCTTTAAAATTATAAAGAGAAAAAAAAATTTGAATTTTTTGTATCAATTGTATTTTTTTTCCGACTATTTTTAAATAAAATAAAAAATTTACTAAAAGTTATTTTTTGCATGGAACGTTGGATATAACATCATCCCTGGAAACATCATAGCATCACTTCTATGTTAGCAAAACATGCCATCTAAACCATAGTGCATTGCAAACAATGCAGAACTCGATGTTGTCGATCAGTTTAGCGTGTTTCACACATAAACTGGTTCAACCTATTATTATGATCTTTGCAAACACCACTGTAAACTCATTTTTGCGTTTCGGGTCTCCTAACCAAAGAATATACTCAGGGGAAGAAGTGTATAGTTTGTCCAGAGTAAGAACTCCCCCAAGTCATTCGTCTGAACTCATGGCGGTGATTATGGTAGCGAGGAATTTGTAGTATGCTATCTGTAGTATGTGGTCAAATCATGACAAATTTAAAGTATATTTTAAGAAGATCATGGTAAAGAGAAAGTATATTCGCACATAAAATCTGTGCACATAAAATCTGTGCTATCGTTATAAATTTATAAACAGAAAAGAGAAATGTTTTATTGAAATGATAGCATTATTTATGTCAGTTTATGTCAACAATTTATGTCAGTATGATAAGCCGATTCATTTGAGCATTGAAAAATTTATGATTGATGGGGTTTTTTTAAATTTCAAATATAAATTTTGAAACTTATGTTTGAAAAATTTTAAATTTTTAAATAATGGAGAAAATTTCACAATACTGTAAAAACAGTTAAAATTTATAAGTTCAGGTTGTATGCACAACATTTTGAAATACTCATAATAAGTCATAAATGGACATTTACATAAAAGGATGGATATTATTAATATATAAAGGTTTTATTGATTAAGGCTTATATGGAGGGAGATTTCATGGATTGACGAGTTTTATAATATTGAATAATATCCTATCATATTTTTCGATGTGCATGCCAGATTGTTTTAGGATAGCGTCTGCTGAACTTTGACACTTCAGACTCTAAAAGAGTAAAATATTTTATTTATTAGCTAAATTCGAAATGAGCGACTAAAGTATAGTCTACTGTCATTGTTTCGATGTGCAACTTAAATATTTATTTAGGATTGCTGCTCTTCAGCACTTTTTTTTAAATATTTATTGATAAGTTAAATTTGAAATGAATAAATAAAATAAATATTTATTTCGAAATTTAAAGAGCTATATTTTGAAGATAGTATTTTAAAGTTGTATTAATGCTTAAATCAGAAAAAAAAATAGCATGAAATTAAGGTTTTAAATTTAATAAAGTGACATTTTGGTAGAGGAAAAAAAATCTAAATTCCTTTTTACTTTTGATCTAAGTCAAATTTCAATAATTTTTTTTTATGCGAATTACAAATTTCAATTATTCTATCTTGTTAAGGTCTCTTAAACATTTTATTATAAAAGGGACGATTTAAAGAAATATTTAGTACGGGTTGAATAGGGTGAGTTTCATTTTCCTTTCTCAAACATAATTAAAAACCTTTAATAATACTTTTGTAATAAGATATTTTCTCTGATATTAAAAAAAGCATACTTTGTAAATCGCGAAAAAATACCTGGAAAAATTGCACCTCCTTAACAATTGCATAAACATATCAGATTATATTCATGCCATTGTACCCGAATTTGAAAAGAATCTATAATTACTCAATCGTAAAAAAATGAGTGATTGTACAATGTTTTTTTTAAAGGAACTTTTAATGCTTTATACATATTTAATTTTAAATAAAATTGAATGATATACTATACTAGTATTGTTATACAAAAGGAATTGATTAACAATCGTCTCTCAGGGCCTTGATTATTTTGATAAGTTAAAAATATTTAAGCAATTCAATCAATTGGATATCAATTGAATCTTCTTTAAAATAAAATGTAGTTATAAAAAGTAAACTTTATATTTCATTGAATCACAGTGCAATAAATATAATTATTGAAGCTTTGAGTAATTTTAGAATTTTTCTTAATATAAAGTTGGGAAAGGATAATTTTTATCTGAATCATGAAAATATCTTGGAAAAATGTTTTATTTTCGAGAAAAGTTTTAGAAAAAATTTACTCAATTGTAAAAATTTTTATAACACAAACGAATAAAAAAGAAAGAGTTAAAGATAAAAGATTTTGACGGAAAATGGTATTTCTCACTTCCTTTGTTCAACAAGTAACTTTTTGACGATATTTTTTAGTATGTGACAATTGGATATTAAAACGTTCCGAACAGAAACGAATCTTTTATAACAAAGTGAAAAAGGAAAAAGCAGTTCGGAACTTAAATGGTTATGTAATTGTTCGAGTGAAAAATATAATTTGTTTGGAAAAGTTGCGGAACAAATGATTTTCAAAAGTGCCATCTATATACAGATCACTCCTAACATTGAACATGAAAATTACTAAATCAGATGCAATTCCTAGATTAGCACGCGAGCTTTACTAATTTATTTTCCTCACAGCTATTTATGGGTTTTCAACTGATCCCGTTCCCTCACTGATTTGTCCAAGCAGCGGTAGTAGGTATAAATTCTAAAGAAACGCAAGTCCAATTTTACTTCCATCATAATCATAGGGAGCTTTAATACTATTTTATATAGAAGTTCTAATTGCTGCCTGAAACTCTCGATACTTATTAGTTTATATTCAAAATATTTTCGATATCGCTGTTGAACTATTTCATTTAATTGAGTTGATTTGAACAACTTCATTACTAAATTTCGAGTTCTAAAGAATATTACATCAAGTTAAAATCATTAGCAAACGGTATTTAAATTTGGTTTAAACTTGTGTATAGAGTATTGATGTCTTTTTTTAAAAGCAGTTCTATTAAGGAAATTTCCCAAATTAATCAGTTTCATTAACTATCAATTTTATATGTATTCGACTTTTGAAAGTAATTAAGTATTCCTTAGCTATTTTTTAATAACTAGAAATAAATGTCATTGACTAATAAAAGCAAATGCGGCATGTAAACGATTCTTTATTGAACTTTTCGAAGGACTTCGCTTATTTAAATTCACGATAGACATTAGTAATTAACACCTATTGAAGGTTTTAAAAAATTCATATGATTTCATGTATTAAATTTACTGCGATTATAACCGAAGATAAATCTCATTAAATATTAAGAAGATTTACAGATTTTCAAAAAACCCACAATTTTTAAATTTTTCTTAGAGATTAAGCGTATTTCAGCAGGTTAAACAAATTTAATAAACCTGTTCTTAAAACACTAAGATTAATAGAATATGTTATGAAGTAAACATATATGGCAACGTTACTTTTAAAAAGTAACGAGTAAAAGTACAAGTATTTTTAAAAAAAGTAACGAGTAAAAAGTAAATATCTTGNCTATTTTTTAATAACTAGAAATAAATGTCATTGACTAATAAAAGCAAATGCGGCATGTAAACGATTCTTTATTGAACTTTTCGAAGGACTTCGCTTATTTAAATTCACGATAGACATTAGTAATTAACACCTATTGAAGGTTTTAAAAAATTCATATGATTTCATGTATTAAATTTACTGCGATTATAACCGAAGATAAATCTCATTAAATATTAAGAAGATTTACAGATTTTCAAAAACCCCGCAATTTTTTAATTTTTCTTAGAGATTAAGCGTATTTCAGCAGGTTAAACAAATTTAATAAACCTGTTCTTAAAACACTAAGATTAATAGAATATGTTATGAAGTAAATGATATTTTCTTAATAACTATTTAATATTATGCATTCAACATAACAATTAAAAAAAAAAATTATTAGCATTTTATCTAAAAATTAAAATACGAGAGCTGGTGACACACGCACTTTGTATTAGAATCAAGAAATATAAGTATTACATATAATATTCAAATTAAAACAGTAAAATCTACCGAAAAATATAAAATTCAATGCTTTTATGAGTTAAAAGAAATCAGATACTATAAAACGAAATCGCAAGAAATAATTTCCATTTAATATTTCTAGTACTATTTTCATATTCTTCAAAAATGTAAAATAGTGTCGATAAATTTAATAAGATTTAGCGTTCAAACAATACTATAAGTCTAAAGGTGGAAATCATTCAAAGTTATGCTTTAAAACTCTACCGCTAAGGTTGCCTGATTTAATTTAGCATAAATTTAACTATTCTTTAATTCCGAAAATTATGCTTAATTTGAAGTTGAACTACAAAAAAAGCATGTTGCATTTTAAAAAAAATGGCCTTTGGAAGTATGACCCAGAATTCTAAATTTAGTTTCGTAAAATTTCAAAAATGAATTTTCTATAGTCTTAACGAGTCAAATTTTCAAAAACCAGAAAAGTTAAATCGAAAGTGAAAAATCTGACATATGTTGCTTGCATTTATAACGTTTAAAATAAATATTTATCAAAAAATAGATTTTGCTGTCAAAAAAAATTTTTTTTGAATCACCACATTTGAATTAAATAAAATTGCACCGTAAGAAACACAGTACATTTAAAGTGATTAATTTTTCTACAATAAAATGGACGGAAACCGATATACTGACAATCTAAGAACGTTTTGTACTCTGATGTTCGACTCTTATAAGCTAACAAATTTGTTAATAAAAAGACAAAAAATAAATTAAACACAAGTTTTATTTCTGTACAAGACAAAGAACACACTTTTACAAATAGCATTTCTTAAGACTCAAACAATAGTTCATTCATTACAAAATTATTCAATGCAAAATACTAAAAACATTCGCCACTAAATTTGTTTAAGGAAACATTTTTAACAATAATTATTATTACTATTTTGTTACTCTTCAGCTGGGGATTTATTAATAGATAATTATATTAACAAAGGGGGATAGTGCTAATTTAGCGATTATATCCAAAATTATTGTAATAAAAATTTATAAATTATTTTTTTAAGTATAAACATTTGAATGCAATATATTTAAGTAACGCAACTTAATATTTTTATGAAAGTTATTTTTCGGTTATTTAATAAATTTTAGATTTTAGCAATAAAGTTTAAAATTTTATTTCACAGATCTGAATTTTTACATAATCTCATTTTATGAAAGCCAAAATAGAATGAACCATTTTGGAAAATGGGTTTCTTCAATGGATTCAAATTGTCATTTTGAAAATGGGTCAACTTCAAATTCAATTTCAAGCTTAGGCTGCAATAAAAATTTAAAAGTTTTGTATCAATTTTAAACAGAAATAAGTATTTATTTATAAAAATATGAAATTAACAGGGTCCATTGTTAGTATAATTTTTAAACTAGTTTTCCTATTACCATTAAAAGGTGTTTTTAAATGTAGAAAACTATTACCGAACAAATAAAACTGCATTGCCTTACAAACCAAAATCATATTTATAATTAAAATATATCAGTAAATTGAGAAATCCAGGGAACAAAACTTGTTAAGCTTTAAGACGAAGAGCTGATTAATAAATTTAGAAAATTTTAAATTTTTATTTCGACAAATCATTTCATGTATCTTAGAGAATTTTAAAAAATATTTATACTTCTTCAGCGATCTTTGATTTACTACTAAATAAACTAGAAGTATAATCCAGTATTCATTTAAAAAATAAATTTATATCAAGAGCATTTTTAGTGGATAATTGTGTACACAAAAGGGTTTTAAACTAATAAATATTCAAGGCAAGTAACAATCCACTTACATCAATATAACAACGTTGACACAAAACATTAAAGTTTAAATTTCATACTCCATCGTAATATAGAGAAATAAGATACATTTGTTATTAAATACATACTGTTTCAGTATTCTCTTAAAATAAAATTTCAGAACAGTTTCATTCATGTTAATCTAGCTGATACAAGATATTTAAGAAAAACATTTTAGCTTTAGGAAAACGCAATTTCGTTAATTTCAACACTAAAATTAAGTTTGAAGTGAATGAGAAACTTTAAAATTACTGATCAGTTTAACTTGCAGCACTGTATTTGCCTCTTTGTTTGAAGGTAAATTTTCCATGCATTAAAAACATTTCAATTAAATTTAGGAGTAGATTCGTATAAAATGTATTTATTAAAATTTAAAAATTCCCTTTTGTTTATTCAAAAAAGGTTTTACCTCTTAAAATTGAAACTTTAGAAAATCTATTCAATGCAAATACTGTCAAATTACTCGAACTTTGGATTAGTTTTACCTTAAGTTTGGTTTTGTTATTAACTATTTTAGCACATAACATTAATAACAGTCGGATTCAGAACTTATCTGCACAGTCATAATTGTTTAAAAAATGGCAATTATAAAAGTTCTATTTAGTAGTTTATATGATTTAAGGTTTAGCAAATTAGACCTTCATTTTAAAATTTTTTATAAAACTTTCTTCTTTAAATTTATCGCTAACATAAGTTTTTACAATTATAAGTTTCAAACTCAGAACGATACTAAGTTTCAACGCAAATTTTAAGAGCATTCGTCAAATGCAACCTTCATCCACATAAGGCTTAGATCACTTTTTGTTGAGATCTTTAAACGATTACATACTGTCGTAATCTAAAGTTCTACGAGTGGTCTAGTTCTACTAAACACTTTCAAAGCGCCGGGGATTTTCAGGGCACGAACTTGCAATGCAAAATTGCAGTCCAGGACCTTACTACCCAGCCCTTTAAAATTTGATGAACGCTCTAGTTGAAAAGCTACTTTTAACAGCTTCTAGGCTATTCGGCTGTAAGTGCTAGAGTTCTTCGGAGACTTCAGGTCACGAACATGCGATCTAGCACCGCAGTCCAGGACCCCCAGAACTCCAAAAGCCACCCCAGTCCTTACTGAAGAGACCCTGTTTTACTACAGCAGCGTACACAAGGAAATCAAAAAGTTCCGAAACTGCTGAACGAGTGTAGAGCTCGAAGAGAGCAGAACGGCCGTCTACCGCTACCAATTCGAACTCCACGCTTGTCGAGTGGTCTCGGAATTTTTCGTTTCACACAAATTTACCTGGGTTGTAAAACTATGTCCCTATATCGAGTTTCCGATAGATCGCAGATTTATGGGGGGTAAACATTTAAATTACTTTAACAGAGCTGAAGTTCTCAAAGAAAGTATAATTACTAAACATTTATCATAGTACATGGGGCTGATCGTTTTCTTGCTTCGAAGGACAGGTTAAAGTTAATCTATATATATATATATAAAAAAAGACTCAATTGCTATAAGATAAAAATNTCGTAATCTAAAGTTCTACGAGTGGTCTAGTTCTACTAAGCAATTTTAAAGTGCCGGAGATTTTCAGGGCACGAACTTGCAATGTAAAATTGCAGTCCAGGACCTTACTACCCAGCCCTTTAAAATTTGATGAACGCTCTAGTCCAAAAGTTACTTTTAACAGCTTCTAGGCTATTCGGCAGTAAGTGCTAGAGTTCCTCGGAGACTTCAGGTCACGAACATGCGATCTAGCATCGCAGTCCAGGACCCCCAGAACTCCAAAAGCCACCCCAGTCCTTACTGAAGAGACCCTGTTTTACTATAGCAGCGTACACAAGGAAATCAAAAAGTTCCGAAACTGCTGAACGAGTGTAGAGCTCGAAGAGAGCAGAACGGCCGTCTACCGCTTCCAATTCGAACTCCACGCTTGTCGAGTTCGTCTCGGAATTTTTCGTTTCACACAAATTTACCTTGGTTGTAAAACTATGTCCCTATATCGAGTTTCCGATAGATCGCAGATTTATGGGGGGTAAACATTTAAATTACTCTAACAGAGCTAAAGTTCTCAAAGAAAGTATAATTACTAAACATTTATCATAGTACATGGGGCTGATCGTTTTCTTGCTTCGAAGGACAGGTTAAAGTTAATCTATATATATATATATAAAAAAAGACTCAATTGCTTAAAGATAAAAATTTAAAAAATCTTTAAACTGTCTCTGGCAAAGTTTATGTTTAAATGTTATTTTAAAGTAAAAGAATAAACCTTTATTTTTCCTGCAACTCTACTTAAAACTTACAATGATTGAGATAAATGAAAATTAAGAGTATTATGTACTTGGGAGTCGTACCGTTTAAAAAATAGCAACTGTCTGAGAATTATAGCTATAAAACACTTCAGGCATACAGATTTCCACTAGAGATTGGTTTTAATATGTTTGGTTTGCTGAACTAATAATTTCTGAAGATTTATATGTTCACGATATTTTACTTTAAGAAATTTCAACCAGAGTAGGCGAACCTTCTTATAAAATCAAAAGGCTTAAACTGGAAATTGTATAAGCTTTTAATGTTTATGATCGAATTCTACTTATGTTTTGAATTAAAAATATTTCGCATATCCACTGGGTTTTTATTTTTGTTACAAATAGTTTTGAGTAGCACAAAAGCTCTTATGCTTATGTGCGGGACTACAAACGCAAGGCAATACGTTAATTCAGCAACTTTTACATTGCCTTAGTTTTAAATTTTAATTTTAGACAAATATAAAACATTGAAATGCAAGACAAGACATTGAAACATCTCTTTATATTTATTTTCTATTTAAATAAATTTTTCAAACATAACAAGTTTCTTCTACACATAAAATTTGATAACTTTAATGTCAAAAACAAAACTAGAAGAAAATCAAGTAGGGCTAGAACTATATGCCAACCTGATTTTTCTGTGAAGTGGATTTAAACTTACGGTTTGAATGAAGTTTGTTATAAGTAATCTCAAATGTAATAAGCGCAGTTTTTAAGTTATTTCAAGTTTATGAGAATTTCGACTAAAAGATCTTTTTTTACAGCCGTTCGAAAATTAGTTTTACTTTGAAGTGACCTTTGAAACAAAATTTTTATAAAACTTAAGTAATTAAAAGTGTGATTTATACTAAACATAAAATTTCCAGTTAAATTACCAATTTTTAAGGCAGATACTATTCAGTCCAATCCCAATTATAATTTTACTCAAAAGTACACTGTTATATTCTATTCTTATTCTACCACTGAAGCAGCGAATTAGTGTTATATGGTTGATGTTAAGATATGTTACGTGATTATTGAACAGTTAGTCATTATTTTGCTACTTCAGATAAGCATCATTAAAAGTCATAAATTTGTCATAGACAAAATAAAATTTATCTTTAATTTACCATGAGTAATTTGACTAGACTGAATAGCGTATTACCTTTACAAAATTAGTTACTTGCTAAACTAATTTTTTTATTTTAGTTTAAAATAACAGAGACAAGAACGCATTTTGTTGGAAATTTGTCTTATTAAATTTCACTTTCAACTGCAATTACACCACAATACTATAAAATCCTTGGATTTAAGCTAAATCAAAGATTAATTGCTTAGAAGTACTTATTTTTGAATTTTTTTATATTAACTCATCCTAATGTAAGTATGTAGACTATTAAAAATGCTTAAATTTATAATTAAATTTAAAAGTAAATATTTAGGTTTTTACATTCACATAGCCTACCTCAGTTCTGCACTAGGCGGGAAATTAACTTAAGTGGAAAAAATTATAGTTAACGCCATTTCTTTTTAATGAAAAAAAATATAGTTCAATTTGAAAGTAAGCAAAATTTTTATAAATGCCCTTTTATAGTTCTATAAATTTCGTATCTAACGATGTGGTTTTAGGTTCAGTTTTTGATATACACCAAATCAGATACTTCTGAATTAAGTATAACTTTAAAGGTATTCTTAGTTTGTTTTGTGCATCGAGAAAAATACTAAAAATTTACAATCAAAAATACTTAGAAAATTGCTCGAAACTTTATATTTAATTATTAATTGAATTTTTTTTTTTTAGAATCGCACCCTTTTTATCTTAAATTTGAATAGCTTTTTAAAACACGCTAATAAAGAGCTACATTCGATGCAGTTAGTTTGAAAGCACTGAATTTTTTTTTAAAAAAATGCTAGTTGCTTCTAACTATTGGGTCAATCTAAATTTAGATAAGTTTAGGAAAATTAACAGTTAGGTAAGAATTTCCAAAGACTAAGTGATCTTCCGATGTTTCCAATCATACTAGTCTCAATGATAACTTGAAATAGAGAGTAAAATATCTAAGAGTTAAAATCTTACAATTTTCTTGATGACTACATGAAACGTTCCAGAACATCTTACTTAGAATTGACATTTTGGCTAAGGAAAGAATTTTTCACTATTTTCGATAATCTGTGGTGAGGAAATCAACGTATCCGGAGATTTCCAACCAACCGTATTTGCTTTAACCAATATTTATTTGAATGTTGTACATATTAAAGAGTTGGCCGTGAAGGTTTAAAGAATCAATAGAAAATTAAAATTCATAAAAATCTGCTCTTTGGCAGTCATAATATAGGAATATTACATCCAAAATTTAAATAAAATGTTTTTAATTACATCCTAATGTTTTAAAAAAAATTCTTAAGACTATTCATTAAAAAAAAGGAAAGTAACATCAAAGATCTTAAATATCTGTATCAGTCTAGTACAATGCGTAGGTAATTTATGTGAAGTGAACAAACTAAAACAATTCCACAAAATATAAAGAGTTCTTGACCTGTATAGAGTCCTTATTCAACTCGTTACATCTGCTACTCCTTTTCATGTAGTAAACCATTTTGTGCAGATTCTAGTAGAAGATTTTTCTCTTTGCATCAGAGGCTCAGTTTCACGAAGTAAAGCATAGGTGAAGATTCCAATAGAAGTGGCTAATTCTAAAAAGGAAACAAATTGTCAATTTCATAATTTGAGATAAACACAAATAGAAATTTCTTTTAAAAATTACTTAAATGTTACCTGAACAACAGTTTAAACCCGACGTGTACTCTTTTACGAAATGAATCTTAAAAATAAAACTTAAAGCTTCTTAAACAACCGGTCACTAAAATTGATGAGACTTAAATTTATGTCATTGTAAGAAAGACAAAATTAAACACACACGAAATGCAATTAAAGTACAATAATTACTATTTACTCTGAACTCTCCAAGGTACTACTTAGAAAAACCAGTATTTACAGTTAATAAAAGTTCAACAGTTTAAGTTTGAGACCTAACTAGATTAATATATAGTATTTGAATCTGGGGTATCATGGTTTTATATATACAATGGTACTTATATATACTTGTGTCTTCAGCCAGATTTTATTTAACTTTCTTTAAAAAAATTTTGAAGTTCTCTTTGTTATTTACTGAAATTTAACTTCAACTTTTAAATTTAGATTAGTGTCTTAAATTTAATAACTATTAAAGGTAATTTTATTTGAAGATTTGTCTTAACACTGTCGCTGTTTAATTTATCAAAATAATTCAAAAACTACGTAGATTTATTACATAATTTCAAGTATATATATTTTAGAATTATAATATAGAAAAATCTTTTATTCAAGTTTTTTCAAATATAAAATAAGATAAAAAGCTTGCCCGAAATTCTTTCGTTCAATGATTTATTTTATGACAGAAAAAAAACATGCTGTAAATATTCAATTTGCTTAAAAATTCACAGCCAGAAATAGAGTTTGCCCCTCAAGAACTTTACTAAACAAATCTTCCACAGAATATACAGATAACATACACACCTTGATGCGATGTCCTTAAAGTCAGAATTCATTCCTGCTTGAGTCTGTTAATCAAGAAACGGTTGATAGCCCCTTTCATCCTGTGAGATTCTCCGTTCAGCTATAGTCTGGTTTCGAAGGATAGGTTAAAAAGCTCTTCTGAAAAAGATTAGAAAAGACTCAATAGCTTAAGATTGAAATTTAAAAATCTCTAAACTGTCTCTGCCGAAATTAGTGTTTAAAAGTAATATTAAAGCAAAAAATTAAATACTTATCTTTTTCCCTTAAAACTTTAACTCTTAATTTTGTAAATCAAACTATGAATTATCGTAATATGTACTTTAGAGTCTGACCTCTCACAACATAGCAACCGTTGACCAATTATAACTATAAAACACTTCAGATACACAGGTTTCCTCTAGGTTAGTTTTAATATGTTTTAGAATTTAATTTCTTAAACTAATAATTTCTGAAAATTTAAATGCTCACGATATTTTACATTAATGCTTTTGATTTTATAAGAAGGTTCGCCTACTCTAGTTAAAATTTCTTAAACTGTAAATTGTATAAACTTAATGTTTATAATCTAATTTTATTTAATTTTTTGAATTAAAAATATTTCGCTTATCCGCTGGGTCTTTCCTTTAGTTATAAATAGTTTTGTATGGCACGAAAGCTCGAATTATGAGATGTACGGGACTACAAACGCAAGGCGATACGTTAATTGAGCAACTTTTGCATTACTAAAGTTTTAAAATGTTTCAAGCAAATACAAGAGATTGAAATGCAAGACATTGAAAACTTCTTTTTATATTTACTTTCTATTGTAAAGTAATTTTTCAAATATAAAAAAAATAATTCTTCTACACATAAAATTTCATGAAACTTAATTTTCTACTAGTTTTGCTTTTAACATTAAAGTAGGGCTAGAACTAAGTGCCAATCTGATTCTCTGTAAAATGGAATTTAGGCTTATGGTTTGAATGAAGTTTGTTATAAGTACTCTCAAATGTAAGAAACGCAATTTGCAAGTTATTTTCAATTTACGACAATTGCAACTAAAAGATCATTTTCATAGTCATTAGTAAATTAGCTTTTACTTTGAAGAACTCACTGTTACTTTTGTAACAAAATTCCTACAAAAATTTCGTAATTCAAATTTTTTTAAATAAAATTGCCCGGTTAATTTGCTAACTTTCCAACACAGTTTCTATTTAACCCAATCATAATGTTACTTTTATTCAAAAAAGGAGTTTACTCTTATACTTATTCTACCACTGAAGCAGCGAATTAGTGTTATGGTTAATGTTAAGGTGTGTTATGTGATTACTGAATACTTAGTCATTATTCTGTTTGAACTGAACAGTTAGTCATTATTTTGCTACTCCAGCAGCGAATAAGTATCATTAAAACTCATAAATTTGTCATAGACTTAAAATTTATCTTCAATTTACGTTAAGTACTTTGACTAGACTCAATAGCGCATCTACTTGCTAAAATAATTTTTTTTATTTTAGTTTAAAATTAAGTTGAAAATTCCTGAGCCAAGTACGCATTTTGTTGACAATCTGTTTTATTAAATTTTACTTTCAACTGCAATTACACCACAATACTATAAAATCATTGGATTTAAGCTCTATCAAAACACGAAGAACCCTTAAGTGCTTATATTAGAATTGCTTTTATTAACTTATTTTATTGCAAGTATATAGACTATTAAAAATGTTTAATTATCTACTTAAGTTTGAAACAAAAATCGTATTTAGGTTTCTACATTCGTATAGTCTTCATCACTTCTGCGCTAGGAGGGACTTAATTTAGCTGTAAACCTTTTTTTTTTCTTTACAATCATCTTTACAATACTTTTTTTTTCATAACTGAAAATCAATTTTAACATGAAAGTAAACAAATTGTATGTTTTATCAATACCCTATAACTGTTTAATTAGATATTTTTCTACAAATTTCGTATCAAACGATGTGATTTTAAGAGCTTAGTTTGAAATACTCAAAATCAGATACTTGCGAATTATTAAATACAATTTTCAAGAGAGATTTTAACCAGTTTTATTTCAGATTTTATTCTTAGAAAATTGTTTGAAACGAAAAGTCAGATTACAATCTTAAATTTCGTTAGTTATTAAATAACATTCACTACATTAAGAAAATCTGTTTTCTGTTCAATTTTGTTTATCAGTATAGAACTATTTTAAATGCTTATATCTCACACAACTTCAAAAATTGCTTTAAAAATTACTTAACTTCATTGAATTTTTTATAAGTTTTGCAAAAACTCTAGACAAAAAGTTGATAAAAATGGAACCAGGCAAAAATTTAGAAATTAGTTTTCAGAATCTCCCTTGTCTTAAAGTTGAATCTCTTTAAAAACACGCTAATGAAAAATTACAACGAATGTGTTTAGTTTGAAAGAGCTAAATTTTAAGCACTTTCTTACAATAAGAATACTAGTTGCTTCTTATTATTGAGTCAATCTAAATTTAGATAAGTTGGGCAAAATTAACACTTAGGTAAGATTTTCCAAAGAGTAAGTGATCGCCCAATGTTTCCAATCAGACTAATCTGAATGATAACTTGAAATAGACAGTGAAATATCTAAGAGTTAAAACCTTACAATTTTCTAGATGACTACATAAAACGTTCAACATCTTACTTAGAGTTAAAATTTCGAGTAAGAAAAGACTTAAAAAATGGGAAAGTAACATAAAAGATCTGAAATATCTGTATCAGTCTAGTACAATGTGTAGGCAATTAATATGAAGTGCACAAACTAAAACAATCCCACAAAATATAAAGAGTTCTTGACCTGTATAGAGTCCTTATTCAACTCGTTGCATCTGCTACTCATTTTCATGCAGTAAACCATTTTGTGCAGATTCCAGTAGAAGTTACTTATAATGCTGAAAGAAAACAAATTATAAATTTCATGATTAGTGTTAAAACAAAAAGAAATATCCTTTAAAAATTACTTAAATTTTATCTGAATAACACCTTAAACCTGACGCAAACTTTTTGAAATAAATCTTGAAAATAAAACTAACGGCTTCGTAAACAACTTTTCACTAAATTTGATGGGACTTAAAAATTTTCCTTTTAAGAAAATTTCTGACATGAAATGCAATTAAATTTCAACAGTTAATATTTACTTAGAACTCTCCAAGGTATTACTTAAAAAATCCAATATTTACAATCAATAAAAGCTTAACAGTTCAAATTTGAGACGTAACTAGATTTAATATATAGTATACATAATAATGCTTTAAAGAATTTAAAATGACTAACACAAACTCGAAATTCAGACGACATAGTCAAACCGGATTTAAAAATAATTAGTTTTACCAGATTTTGGTTAACTTTCTTTATAACAACTTTAGAAGTCTAGTTTCTGTAAATAACAGAGAAAAAACAAAAATCAACTTCTTAATGTAGATAGCTGTTTTCAATTTAATAAAAACTATCAAAAATAATTTTATTTATCAAAATAAATTCAAAAACTACGCAGTTACATAATTTCTAATATATATTTCATAATTAAAACACACGAAATCTTTTACTAAAGTATTTTTTGGAACGGAAATTAGTCCTTTTAAGAAAATTACTAACTGACATGAAATGCAATTAAAGTTTAATAATTAATATTTATTTAGAACTCAAGGTATTTCTTAGAAAAACCAATATTTACAAATAAGAATAGTTTAACAATTCAAGTTTGAGACGTAACTAGACTTAATATATAGTATGCATTATAGTACTTTAAGACTTCAAAATTGCTAAGAGAAACTCCAAATTCAGAAGACATATTCAAACCGAACTTGTTGTTGTTGTTAATTTACGTCGCACTAGAGCTGCACAATGGGCTATTGGCGACTGTCTGGGAAACATCCCGGAGGATGATCGGAAGGCATGCCATCGAAATTTTGATCCCTCCCCCGCTTCGGTAGCCCGACGACCTGCGCGCGAAGTCGAGCACTTTACGGTAGCACAGTTTAACGAGGACCAATACCGCACACCCTCGGTCCCTACGCAGACTGATCCAAGTGGTCACCCACCCGCACACTGACTGCAGCCAGTGATGCTTGACTTCGGTGATCTGCTGGGAACCATGTCGTAACGATCAGTCCACTGTGGGACCAAACCGAACTTTAACAGGACCAGAATTTGACAATCAGGGCTGTCACGGTTTTATATACACAATGGTCGAGTACAAAGTAAAGCCTAAGGTTTCGCTTGCACAAAACAGTTGTGAAAACTTCTGTCTTTTGCCAGATTTTATTTAACTTTCTTTAAAAAATTTTAAAAGACTTTATTTACTGAAATCTAACTTTAACTTTTAAATGTAGATCAATGTCTAAAATTTATTAAAAACTATCAAAAATAATTTTATTTTAAGATTTGTCTTAACCCTCTCGCTGCGTAATTTATTAAAAAGAATTGAAACATTACGCAGTTTTATTATATACTTTCAAGTATATACATTTCAGAATTAAAACATACAAAAATCTTTTACTAATGTATTTTTGAGATAAAAAATTAGATAAAAAGCCTGGCAGAGGAAATGTGAGAATCATAAAAACAAAATTTTAAAATTCCTTGGTTAAATGATTTATTTTATAAAAAAACATACTGTAAATATTAAATTTGCTGAGTAATAAGAGTAATGAAATTTACTAGAAATTCACAGCCAGAAATAGAGTTTGCGCCTAAAGAACTTTTCTAAACAAATATTTTTCATGTTTTAGTCTTACGTCATAAATTTCATGTTTTAGTCTATTCAAAATTATTCTTCCAAATATTTTTCCCGGTATGGAAAGTAGGCTAATGCCCTTCCAATTTTCGCATTTTGTTAGATCGCCTTTCTTGGGAATTTTCACTATTACTGCTTCTTGCCATTCTTCTGGTATTCTTTCATTTCTCCAGATTTCATTGAAGAGCTTTTGCAACTGTCTTGTAGCTGTTTCAACATCTGCCTTAAGCATCTCTGCCACGATTCCATCTCTCCCTGCAGCCTTCTTTGGTTTTGTGGCCCTCAGGGCACTCTGTACCTCATCCAGCGAGATATCTTCCAAAGAAAAATCTACAGTAGATGCTACATTTAATGTTAATGCTCCTTAAACACCTTAGAAAATCTTTTTGAAATCTTCGTAGGAGCTTTTCAAATTATGTATCTTTAGCGAAGCATTTAACAAATCATAAAACTAAGGAAACCTAGCAGATTTTTTTATTCGAGTAAGTTGCTTTTATAACATAATGGTCTAAATACGTTTCATTTTCTATGGCCAGAAAATCACTTTGTATGGTTTCTTAAGATTCAAATTTTTTCAGCTGTCAAGAGCATAATTAAACAAATTGTATATTATCTGTAAATTAACAGTTCATTCTGTATCAATGTATGCGTAATCATTTCTTAGAAATGCTTTGAAATGCTATGCGCTTAAACTCTTCGTAGAAGTTAAGTTTATTAATTATAGAGTAATTTTATCTTTTTATACAACAAAACATTTTATAAGCATCTAAAAGTATACTTAAATCAGTTTTACAATTATTAAGCAGTAAAAACGTGGTGTTAAAATGATGACAAAAGTGAGACATTTGAAACTAGCATTATGCCTTAGTATTAAATAATCTAACCAAAAATTTAATAGAATAAAATCAAAATGGCAAATTTCGGACATTCATAAATCAATTTATCGAAATCCAAGTTCAAGAGTTTTAAAAAATTCGAGTGAAACTTGTTTCATTTGAAATTAACTAAATTTATTTAAAGTTACGAAGCTGTAGAGACTCGTAGAACAACTTTTTTTAATTTAAAAATCAATTCACGCAAAAATTAATGAAACATAAAAAGAAAAGTTAACTTACCTGTAAACATTGATCAAACAAAAGATGTGCCCCACAAATCTGAGTCAGTGGCGTACTTAATGTATGGGTGAAGAATGAGCGAGTGTTGTCCTTTTTATAAGATATGAGAGGGCGGGTGCTTGTGATCGCTCCCGTCTGTTTGTTTTTGTCACAAAAACCATTTTTTTTTCTTTTGCAGCCTCCATGACCGCAAAGGACTTTTTTTTTTATCTGCGATGGGTCCCGCAATGAACTGATCGTTCAGACACGGTTCTCAGCAGATCATCGAAGTCAAGCAACACTATAGCTAAGCTACGGTGAGTGTGCAGGTTTGTGACCACACGTAGCTGTCTGATTAAGGTTCGAGGGCGTGCGGTATTGGTTCTGATTAAGCTGTTTCATCGCAAAGTGCTCGGCTTCGCAGGTAGGTCGTCGGGCCGCTGAAGCGGGGGAGCCATCCCCTCTGCAGGGGATTATAATTGCGATGGCATGTCTTCTGATCATCTACTGGGATATTTCCCAGTCTGTCGCCCAATAGCCCATAGTGCAGCTCTTAGTGTTACGTAAATAAAATACCCACTTACCTACTTATCTCTGATGGCATTTTCTATCTAATGAGTACCTAACAATATTTGATGTTCTCCAAGGGTGTTGGAACTGGTACACTTTATGTGTTGCTTGCTGCACTGCTCATTGAAAACAAGGCTATAAATCACTTTTTTTTTTATCCTTTATTGCTGAATTTTCTTTGTTCAGCTATTTTCACGATAATTCTATAATTTCAGCTCATCTCTCTCAAGATACAGAGGATAAAAGCGAGAAGTATATACATCCTCTTCATCAACTGAACTCTGTGACCGAGCTGGCTCTGCGTAGGGACCGAGGGTGTGCGGTATTGGTCCTCGTTAAACTGTGCTACCGTAAAGTGCTCGACTTCGCGCGCAGGTCGTCGGGCTACCGAAGCGGGGGTGCCATCCCCTCCGCAGAGGATCAAAATTGTGATGGCATGTCTTCGGATCATCCTCCGGAATGTTTCCCAGACCGTCGCCAATAGCCCATTGTGCAGCTCTAGTGCGACGTAAATTAACAACAACAACAACGAGCTGGCTCTGTCGGGTAGAGATAGCGGGTTCAAGTCCCATCGTTCAACCTGGTGTCTTTGTGATGTCCTGATGCTTACTATCTGTTCGTAAATTTGACAAATGACTTATAAGCCACTTCTGTTATGAGCAATATAGTAGTAATAGTTTAATTGTCATTTTTGATCGTATCAAACACTCAATATACTTACCAAACAAATACAGTCGTATTTAAAAAACGCCATGTACCCACTATTGAGTATAGTGATGCGCTCAAAATTGATACATCATACACTCATCAAAATTGAAGTATAAAAGTTTTTATATCATTTTGAACCAAATAATTTTAGATGTCAAAATTCGCAATCAAAATCATTTGAATATTTTTTGAAAAAATAAAATTTTAAATTAAGATTTTTAATTTTTTTTTTAATCTTAATTATATTATTTGAACATTATTCGAACACACTATCTTTTGAATACTTTTTTTACCCCCTCTCTTTTTATCGCTATTCTATCCGGATATAATTTTAAGAGTTTTCGGGCCCACTCTCTTTTGAACAATTCTCCAACCCACTACCTTTTTATTGGTACTTGAACCCTCTATCACTCGAATCCACTCATTTTTACCGGTTTTCGAACTTGCTATCTTTTGTCCAATCCTGGATTTTACTATGATTTGAATCCACTGTCTTTTATCGGTACCACAGAAGAGGTAGCATACCCTGAAAGTCGATGGACGCAAAATCAAGAGGATGCCGTGTGTTGTATATAAAAATAAAAATATATTAAAATAAATAAAAATAAATAAATTGGAAAAAGGAAATTTTTCGACACCGAAATTTTTTGAATGTTAGATTGTGATTTATTTGAAGGCATTTAAAATGCTTACAATTTCATTTTTAATGATTTTTTAGAATTCATTCATTTGTGCATTTGTTTCTAAGAAACGAAGACAAAAAAAAACAAAAAAACATTTAATATATTTTTCTTTTTCAAAAGAAAGTCGCATGA
>NC_092212.1:89564978-89581083 GCF_043381705.1 Parasteatoda tepidariorum
CGAATTTTGGCAGCGACAGTTCAAAGATTTTTAAATTTCAATCTTAAGCTATTGAGTCTTTTCTAATTTTTTTCAGAAGAGCTTTTTAACCTATCCTTCGAAACCAGACTATAGCTGAACAGAGAATTTCACAGCATGAAAGGGACTATCAACAGTTTCTTGATTAACAGACTCAACCAGAAATTAATTCTGTCATCAAGGACACCGCATCAAGGTGTGTATGTTAGCTGTATTATATTCTGTGAAATATTTGTTTAGTAAAGTTCTTGAGGCTGAAATTCTAATTCTGGCTATGAAATTTTAAGCGAATTGAATATTTACAGTGTTTTTTTCATAAAATAAATCATTGAACGAAGGAATTTCAAAGTTTTGCTTTTATCATTCTTGCAATTTCGGGCAAGCTTTTTATCTAATTTTATATTTGAAAAAACTTTAATAAAAGATTTTTGTATATTAAAATTCTAAAATATATATACTTGAAATTATGTAATAAAACTACGTAGTTTTTTAATTACTTTGATAAATTAAACAGCGGCAGTGTTAAGACAAATCTTAAAATAAAATTACTTTTAACAGTTCTTATTAAATTTGAGACACTAATCTAAATTTGAAAGTTGAAGTTAGATTTCAGTAAATAACAAAGAGAAAACTTTAATTTTTTTTTTAAAGAAAGTTAAATAAAATCTGGCTGAAGACAGAAGTATATATAAGTACCATTGTATATATAAAACCTTGATACCCCAGATTCAAATACTATATATTAATCTAGTTATGTCTCAAACTTAAACTGTTAAACTTTTATTAATTGTAAATATTGGTTTTTCTAAGTAGTACCTTGGAGAGTTCTGAGTAAATAGTAATTATTGTACTTTAATTGCATTTCGTGTGTTTAATTTTTTCTCTCTTACAATGACATAAATTTAAGTCTCATCAATTTTACTGACAGGTTGTTTAAGAAGCTTTAAGTTTTATTTTTAAGAATCATTTCGCAAAAGAGTACACGTCAGGTTTAAACAGTAGTTCATGTAACATTTAAGTAATTTTTAAAAGAAATTTCTATTTGTGTTTATCTCAAATTATGAAATTGACAATTTGTTTACTTTTTAGAATTAGCCACTTCTATTGGAATCTTCACCTATGCTTTACTTCGTGAAATTGAGCCTCTGATGCAAAGAGAAAAATCTTCTACTAGAATCTGCACAAAATGGTTTACTACATGAAAATGAATAGCAGATGAAACGAGTTGAATAAGGACTCTATACAGGTCATGAACTCTTTATATTTTGTGAAATTGTTTTAGTTTGTTCACTTCACATTAATTGCCCACACATTGTACTAGACTGATACAGATATTTAAGATCTTTGTTACTTTCCTTTTTTTTAAATGGATAGTCTAGAGAATTTTTTTTAAAACATTAGGATGTAATTAAAAACATTTACTTTAAATTTTGGCTGTAATATTCCTATATTATGAATGCCAAAGAGCAGATTTTTATGAATTTTAATTTTCTATTCATTCTTTAAACCTTCATGGCCAACTCTTTATTATGTACAACATTCAAATAAATATTGGTTAAAGCAAATACTGTTCGATGCAAAAATTATTTTAACAAAAATATCGGTCATGTAGATAAAATCTCCAGATACGTTGATTTCCTCACCACCGAATATCGAAACTAGCGAAAAATTCTTTCCTTAGCCAAAATTTCAATTCTAATTAAGATGTTGTGGGACGTTTTATGTAGTTATCAGGAAAATTGTAAGATTTTAACTTAGATATTTTACTGTCTATTTCAAGTTATCATTTAGGCTAGTATGATTGGAAACATCGGGCGATCATTTAGTCTTTGGAAAGTCTTACCTAAGCGTTAATTTTGCCCAACTTATCTGAATTTAGATTGACTCAATAATTAGAAGCAACTAGCATTTTTATTGCGAAAAAGTATTTTTTTAAAATTCAGTGCTTTCAAACTAAATGCATCGAATGCAACTTTTTATTAGCGTGTTTTTAAAAGCTATTCCAATGTAAGATAAAAAGTGTGCTATTCCAAAAAAAGAATCTATGAATAATTAAATATAAAGTTTCGAGCAATTTTCTAAGTATTTTTGGTTGTAAGATTTTGGTATTTTTCTCGATGCACAAAACAGACTAAGAATACCTTTAAAGTTCTACTTAATTCAGAAACTGAACTTAAAACCACATCGTTAAATACAAAATTTATAGAACTACAAAAGGGCATTGATAAAAATAAAATTTGTTTACTTTAAAATTGAACTATATTTTTTGTCATTAAAAAGAAATGGAGTTAATTATAATTTTTTCCTCTTAAGCTAATTCCCCGCCTAGTAATGTAAAAACCTAAATACAATTTTTACTTTTAAATTTAATTATAAAATTAAGCATTTTTAATAGTCTACATACTTTAGGAAGAGTTAATATAAAAAAATTCTAAAATAAGTACTTCTAGGCAATTAGTCTTTGATTTAGCTTAAATCCAAGGATTTTATAGTATTGTGGTGTAATTGCAGTTTAAAGTGAAAATTAATAAGATAAATTTCCAACAAAATGCGTTCTTGTCTCTGTTATTTTAAACTAAAATAAAAAAATTATTTTAGCAAGTAGCTAATTTTGTAGAGGTAATAAGCTACTCAGTCCAGTCAAATTACTCATGGTAAATAAAAGATAAATTGCATTTTGTCTATGACAAATTTATGACTTTTAATGATCCTTATTCGCTGCTGAAGTAGCAAAATAATGACTAACTGTTCAATAATCACGTAACATATCTTAACATTAACCATATAACACTAATTCGTTGCTTCAGTAGTAGAATAAGTATAAGAGCACAACAGTGAACTTTTGAGTAAAATTATAATTGGGATTGGACTGAATAGTAACTGCCTTAAAAATTGGTAATTCAACTGGAAATTTTATGTTTAGTAATTAAAAGTGATTTATATTAAAGTTTTATAAAAATTTTGTTTCAAAGGTCACTTCAAAGTAAAAACTAATTTTCGAACGGCTGTAAAAAAGATCTTTTAGTCGAAATTCTCAAACTTGAAATAACTTAAAAACTGCGCTTATTACATTTGAGATTACTTATAACAAACTTCATTAAACCGTAAGTTTAAATCCATTTCACCGAGAAAACAAATTTGGCATATAATTCTAGTCCTACATGATTTTCTTCTAGTTTTGTTTTTGACATTAAAGTTATCAAATTTTATGTGTGGAAGAAACTTGTTATGTTTGAAAATTTTATTTAAATAGAAAATAAATATAAATAGATGTTTCAATGTCTTGTCTTGCATTTCAATGTTTTATATTTGTCTGAAATTAAAATTTAAAACTAAACTATTGTAAAAGTTGCTGACTTAACGTATCGCCTTGCGTTTGGAGTCCCGCACATCTCAAAAGAGCTTTTGTGCCACACAAAACTATTTGTAACAAAAATAAAAACCAAGTGGATATGCGAAATATTTTTAATTCAAAACATAAGTAGAATTCGATCATAATCATTAAAAGCTTGTACAATTTCCAGTTCAAGCTTTTTAATTTTATAAGAAGGTTTGCCTGCTCTGGTTAAAATTTCCTAAAGTAAAATATCGTGAACATATAAGTCTTCAGAAATTATTAGTTCAGCAAATTAAATTCTTAAACATATTAAAGCATATTAAGTGGAAATCTGTATACCTGAAGTGTTTTATAGCTGTAATTCTCAGACAGTTGCTATTCTTTAAACGGTACGACTCTAAAGTACATAATAAGATAATTGAAAATTAAGAGTAAGTTTTAAGTAGCGTTGCAGGAAAAATAAAGGTTTATTCTTTTACTTTAAAATAACTTTTAAACATGAACTTTGGCAGAGACAGTTTAAAGATTTTTTAAATTTTTATCTTTAAGCAATTGAGTCTTTTTTTTTTATATATATAGATAAACTTTACCCTGTGCTTCGAAGCAGGAAAACGATCAGCCCGATGTACTAAGATAAATGTTTAGTAATTATACTTTCTTTGAGAACTTTAGCTCTGTTAGAGTAATTTAAATGTTTACCCTCCATAAATCTGCGATCTATCGGAAACTCGATATAGGGACATAGTTTTACAACCCAGGTAAACTTGTGTGAAACGAAAAATTCCAAGACAGCTCGACAAGCTTGGAGTTCGAATTGGTACCGGTAGACGGCCGTTCTGCTCCCTCTTCGAGCTCTACACTCGTTCAGCAGTTTCGGAACTTTTTGATTTCCTTGTGTACGCTGCAGCAGTAAAACAGTGTCCCTGCAGTAAGGGCCGGGGTGGCTTTTGGAGTTCTGGGGGTCCTGGACTGCGATGCTAGATCGCATGTTCGTGACCTGAAGTCTCCGAGGAACTCTAGCACTTACTGCCAAATAGCCTAGAAGCTGTTAAAAGTAACTTTTGGACTAGTGCGTTTATAAAATTTTAAAGGGCTGGGTAGTAAGGTCCAGGACTGCAATTTTACATTGCAAGTTCGTGCCCTGAAAATCCCCAGCACTTTAAAATTGCTTAATAGAACTAGACCACTCGTAGAACTTTAGATTACGACAGTATGCAATCGTTTAAAGATCTTAACAAAAAGTGATCTAAGCCTTATGTGGATGAGGGTTGCATTTGACGAATGCTCTTAAAATTAGAGTTGAAAATGTAGTATAATTCTAGATTTAATTTTTAATTGTAAAACCTTAGGCTTGCAATAAATTTAAAGAAAATTTTTTACGATCTTAAAATGAAGGTCTAATTTGCTAAAGCTCAAAATATATAAACTACTTAATTGAACTTTTATAATTGCCATTTTTTAAACAATTATGACTGTGCAGATAAGTTTTGAATCAGACTGTTATTAATGTTACGTGCTAAAATAGTTAATAATAAAAGCAAACTTCTAGCTTGTCTTAAGGTAAAACTAATCCAAAGTTAGAGTAATTTGACAGTATTTGCATTGAATACTTTTCTGAAGTTTCAATTCTAAGAGGTAAAGTATTTTAAATAAACGAAGGGCAATTTTTAAATTTAATAAATTTTAAACCAATCTTTCTACGCCTAAATTTAGATGAAATGTTTTTAATGCATGGAACGTTTGCCGTCAAAAAAAAATGAAATAAAATACTGTAACGTACAATTGACCAGTTTTAAAATTTCTTTTTCATTTTAAACTTAATTTTAGTGTTGAAATTAACGAAATTGCGTTTTCCTAAATCTAAAATGTTTGTTCTTAAATATCTTGTATCAGCCAGATTAACATGAATGAAACTGTTCTGAAATTTCAATATGTTAAAAGAATACTGAAACAGTATGTATTTAATAACGAATGTATCTTATTTCTTTATATTACGATGGAGTATGAAATTTAAACTTTAATGTTTTGTGTCAACGTTGCTATATTGATGTATGTGGATTGTAACGAGCTGTGAATGTTACAGTTTAAGACCCTTTTCTGTACTCATTTCGCCACTAAAAATGCTCTTAGTATAAATTTATTTTTTAAATGAATACTGGATTATACTTCTAGTTTATTTAGTAGTAAATCAAAGATCGCTGAAGAAGTATAAATATTTTTAAAATTCTCTAAGATACATGAAATGATTTGTCGAAATAAAAATTTTCTAAATAAATTAATCAGTTCTTCGTCTTAAAGCTTAACAAGTTTTGTTCCCTGGATTTCTCAATTTACTGATATATTTTAATTATAAATATGTCTGTTTTGTAAGGCAATGCAGTTTTATTTGTTCGGTAATAGTTTTCTACATTTTAAAACACCTTTTAATGGTAATAGGAAAACTCGTTTAAAAATTATACGAACAATGTACCCTGTTGATTTCATATTTTTATAAATAAATACTTATTTCTGTTTAAAATTGATACAAAACTTTTAAATTTTTGTTGTAGCTTAAGCTTAAAATTGAAGTTGACCCATTTTTAAAATGACAATTTGGATCCATTGAAGAAACCTATTCTCCAAAATGATTCATTCTATTTTGGTTTTCATAAAATGAGATTATGTAAAAATTCAGATCTGTGAAATAAAATTTTAAACTTTATTGCTAAAATCTAAAATTTTTTTAATAACCGAAAAAAACTTTCATAAAAATATTAAGTTGCGTTACTTAAATATATTGCATTCAAATGTTTATATTTAAAAAATTTGTAAATTTTTATTACAATAATTTTAGATATGATCACTAGATTAACACTACCCCCTTTGTTAACATAATCTCCAGCTGAAGAGTAACAAAATAGTAATATGTTTAAAATTTTTCCTTAAACAAATTTAGTGGCGAATGTTTTTAGTATTTTGCATTGAATAATTTTGTAATGAATGAACTATTGTTTGAGTCTTAAGAAATTCTATTTGTAAAAGTGTGTTCTTTGTCTTGAACAGAAATAAAACTTGTGTTTAGTTTATTTTTGGGTCTTTTTATTAACAAATTTGATAGCTTATAAGAGTCGAACATCAGAGTACAAAACGTTCTTAGACTGTCAGCATATCGGTTTCCGTCCATTATATTGTAGAAAAGTTAATCACTTTAAATGTACTGTGTTTTTTACGTTGCAATTTTATTTAATTCAAATGTGATGATTCAACAATTTTTTTTTTGACAGCAAAATCTATTTTTTGATAAATATTTATTTTAAACGTTATAAATGCAAGCAGCAGATGTTGGAAACTTTCCTTTTGTAAAATGCTAATAAACTTAAAAAATTTTAAACTATTGAATCTTTAACTATTGAAAAAAAATTTTTTCACTATTTTTGACTTTTATTACTTTTTAAACTATTGGAAAAAATTTGGAATTTTAAACTATAACTACTTGAAAATTTTAACAGTTATAAATACAAGCAACATATGTTAGATTTTTCACTTTCGATTTAACTTTTCTGGTTTTTGAAAATTTGACTCGTTAAGACTAGAAAATTCATTTTTGAAATTTTACGAAACTAAATTTAGAATTGTGGGTCATACTTCCAAAGGCCATTTTTCTAAAAATGCAACATGCTTTTTTATTGCAGTTCAACTTCAAATTAAGCATAATGTTTGGAATTAAGGAATAGTTAAATCTATGCTAAATTAAATCAAACAGCCTTAGCGGTAGAGTTTTAAAACAAAACTTTTAATGATTTCTACCTTTATAGATTTATAGTATTGTTTGAACGTTAAATCTTATTAAATTTATCGACAATATTTTACATTTTTAAAGAATATGAAAATAGTATTAAAAATATTAAATGGAAATTATTTCTTGCGATTTCGTTTTATAGTATCTGATTTCTTTTAACTTATAAAAACATTGAATTTAAAATTTTCCGGTAGATTTTACTGTTTTATTTTGAATATTATATGTAATACTCGTATTTCTTGATTCTAATACAAAGTGCGTGTGTCACCAGCTCTCGTATGTTAATTTTTTAGATAAAATGCAAATACTTTTTTTGAATTATTATGTTGAATGCATAATATTAAATAGTTATTAAGAAAATATCATTTACTTCATTACATATTCTATTAATCTTAGAGTTTTAAGAACGGGTTTATTGAATTTGTTTAACCTGCTGAAATGCGCTTAATCTCGAAGAAAAATTAAAAAATTGTGGGTTTTTTGAAAGTCTGTAAATCTGCTTAATATTTAATGAGATTTATCTTCGGTTATAATCGCAGTAAATTTTGTACATGAAATCGTATGAATTTCTTAAAACCTTTAATAGGAGTTAATAACTAATGTCTATCGTGAATTTAAATAAGCGAAGTCCTTCGAAAAGTTCAATAAAGAATCGTTTACATGCCGCATTTGTTTTTATTAGTCAATGACATTTACTTCTTGTTATTAAAAAAATAACTAAGGAATACTTTATTACTTTCAAAAGTCGAATACATATAAAATTAATAGTTTATGAAACTGATTAATTTAGGAAATTTCCTTAATAAAACTGCTTTTAAAAAAAGACTTCAATACTCTATACACAAGTTTAAACCAAATTTAAATACCGTTTGCTAATGATTTTAACTTGATGTAATATTCTTTAGATCTCTAAATTTGGTAATGAAGTTTTTCAAAACAACTCAATTAAAAGAAATAGTTAGACAGCGCTATCGAAAATATTTTGAATATAAACTAATAAAAGTATAGAGAGTTTCAGGCAGCAATTAGAACTTCTATATAAAATAATATTAATTAAAGCTCCCTATGATTATGATGGAAATAAAATTGGACTTGCGTTTCTTTAGAATTTATAACTGCTACCGCTTCTTGGACTAATCACTGAGGGAACGGGATCAGTTGAAAACCCCTAAATAACCGTGAAGAAAATAAATTAGTAAAGCTCGCTTGCTAATCTAGGAATTGCATCTGATTTAGTACTTCTCATGGTCAATGTTAGAAACATGGGCGATATGTATATATATGGCCCTTTTGAAAATCATTTTCTCCCCCAACTTTTCCAAACAAATTATATTTTTCACTCGAACAATTACATAACCATTTAAGTCCCGAACTGCTTTTCCTTCCTTTTTTTTCACATTGTTCTAAAAGATTCGTTTCTGTTCGGAACGTTTTAATATCAAATTGTCACTTACTAAAAAAAAATCGTCAAAAAGTTATTTGTTGAACAAAGGAAGTGAGAAATACCTTTTTGCGTCAAAATAATTGCAATCTTTTATCTTTAACTCTTTGTTTTTTATTCGTTTGTGTTATAGAAATTTTTACAATTGAGTAAATTTTTTCTAAAACTTTTCTCGAAATTAAAACATATTTTTCTAAGATTTTTTCAAGATTCAGATAAAAAAAAATTATCCTTTCCCAACTTTATATTAAGAAGTTCTAAAATTGTTTAAAGCTTCAATAATTATATTTATTGCACTGTGATTCAATAAAATATAAAGTTTACTTTTTATAACTACATTTTATTTTAAAGAAAATTCTATTGATATCTAATTGATTGAATTGTTTTAATATTTTTAACTTATCAAAACAATCAAGGCCCTGAGAGACGATTGTTAATGAATTCCTTTTGTATAACAATACTAGTATAGTATATCATGTAATTTTATTTAAAATTAAATATGTATAAAGCATTAAAAGTTCCTTTAAATAAAACATTGTACAATGACTCATTTTTTACGATTGAGTAATTAGATTCTTTTTAAATTCGGGTACAATGCATGAATCAAATCTGATATGTTTATGCAATTGTTAAGGAGGTGCAATTTTTCCAGGTATTTTTCAGTGCTTTTTCGCGATTTACAAAGTATGCTTTTTTTTAATATCAGAGAAAATATCTTATTACAAAAGTATTGAGGTATTATTAAAGGTTTTTAATTATGTTTGAGAAAGGAAAATGAAACTCACCCTATTCAACCAGTATTCAATTAAGTACTATATTTCTTTAAATCGTCCCTTTTATAATAAAATGTTGAAGAGACCTTAACAAGATAGAATAATTGAAATTTGTAATTCGTGTAAAAAAATTATTGAAATTCGACGTAGATCAAAAGTAAAAAGGAATTTAGACTTTTTCCTCTACTAAAATGTCACTTTAACATGAAACCAAGGTTTTAAATTTAAAAAAATTTTTCTTGGATTTAAACATTAATACAACTTTAAAATACTATCTTCAAAATTTAGCTCTTTAAATTTCGAAATAAATATTTATTTTATTTATTCATTTCAAATTTAACTTATCAATAATATTAAAAAGAAGTGCTGAATAGCAGCAATCCTAAATAAATATTTAAGTTGCACATCGAAAAAATGACAGTAGACTATACTTCAGTCGTTCATTTCGAATTTAGCTAATAAAATATTTTACACTTTTAGAGTCTGAAATGTTCAAGTTCAGCAGACACTATCCTAAATAAATCTGACATGCACATCGAAAAAGATGATAGGATATTATTCAATATTATAAAACTCGACAATCCATGAAATCTCCCTCCATAAAACCTTTATATGTTAATAATATCCCTCCTTTTGCGTAAATGGCTATTTCTGACAAGTATTTCAAAACGTTGCGCATACAACCTGAGCTTATAAATTTTAACTGTTTTTACAGTATTGTAATATTTTCTCCGTTATTTAAAAATTTAAAATTTTTCAAACATAAGTTTCAAAATTTATATTTGAAATTAAAAAAAGCCCCATCAATCATAAATTTTTCAATGCTCAAATGAATCGGCTTATCATACTGACATAAATTGTTGACATAAACTGACATAAATAATGCTATCATTTCAATAAAACATTTCTCTTTTCTGTTTATAAATTTATAACGATAGCACAGATTTTATGTGCACAGATTTTATGTGCGAATATACTTTCTCTTTACCATGATCTTCTTAAAATATACTTTAAATTTGTCATGATTTGACCACATACTACAGATAGCATACTACAAATTCCTCGCTACCATAATCACCGCCATGAGTTCAGACGAATGACTTGGGGGAGTTCTTACTCTGGACAAACTATACACTTCTTCCCCTGAGTATATTCTTTGGTTAGGAGACCCGAAACGCAAAAATGAGTTTACAGTGGTGTTTGCAAAGATCATAATAATAGGTTGAACCAGTTTATGTGTGAAACACGCTAAACTGATCGACAACATCGAGTTCTGCATTGTTTGCAATGCACTATGGTTTAGATGGCATGTTTTGCTAACATAGAAGTGATGCTATGATGTTTCCAGGGATGATGTTATATCCAACGTTCCATGCAAAAAATAACTTTTAGTAAATTTTTTATTTTATTTAAAAATAGTCGGAAAAAAAATACAATTGATACAAAAAATTCAAATTTTTTTTTCTCTTTATAATTTTAAAGAATCAAATTTAACAAGGCAAAATACAAAATTTGGTCGAAATCAGAATGTCTCCCGAGATATCAAACTATGTTCATACGAACTTCTTAGATTTCAAATTTCTAAACTTTTCGATCGATTTCGCTCAAATTTTGCAATTTGCCATGTGAAATTAGATTTTTGAAGATGATGTAAAAATTGTATACGAGTCAAAATTTTAATAGCGGTAACACCCAAAATTCGATATCATAATTTTTAAGAAGTATATATTATACAAAACAATAGCCCAAAACGATTTTTTTTTCATTTAATTTGTTTTACAAGATATTAACAATTAAATCTTAAAGCTCTTTTTAATTAAAAAATAAATATCTAAGGATAGAATGAATGGATTTTAAAAAAATGTATCTCATTTTACGCGGATATAATTGAAGTTTTTGATAAAATAATTATAATAAAACAAATGTTTAAAAAATTTAATTTTTATTGCAAAATTAAGTTGTAAAATGAAAAACAAAAATGTTGTTAATGTCGTACAAAGTTCAAGCAAAACCCATTTCAAAGTAAATTTTATTCTGAACAAAATGGCTTTCAAAAAAAAAAATGGATCGCAATTCCATAAAAAGTTATAGCTTTTTTCGCGAAACGCTGCACCGCGGTGGGCTCTGCTACTCCACTCCGCTCAATTGCGCTGTATCAGTTGACTTGGAGGGAATTTTAAAACCTCAACTAAAGTTTCACAAAATAACAAACATTATATTAAATAATAAATAGATAATTTACAATTTTAGACGAATAATATTATGAATAATTAGTTATTTATAATTTATGCGCTGATTACCTCACACGCTGCGCGTTTTTTCATGTTTATACTTGAATTGTAACGAGCGTTTGTTAAGGTAGTTCGGAGTGCTGATCTACGTGATAATAATTATCAAATAAGGTAAGTTTCAATTGTTATTTAACTTAGTAATATCAACTTTAATAATAATTATTGTTTTTTTAAAACATAGAATTACATTTCTAAGAATTTGATTTGAATATTTACCACGAAATTTAATTATAAACTTACAGATAAAATCAAGAAATGGTGAACTATTGCTGCAACCCGCTGAACAAATTAAAGCATCGAAGTGTCTACAAAAATGTTAAGCTTCTCATGGCAAAGGGGCATGCGATGGTATTGGTGGGACGGTGAAGAGGGAAGCAAGAAAGAGTAGTTTGCAAACACAAAATATAACAACACCTAAAGAATTGTTCGATTGGGCATGTAAATTTTTCGATAATATTCAGTTTGACTTCTGCACAAAAACTGAACATGAGAATGAAAAAAAAAATTGGAAACAAGATTTAAGAAAGCTTCAACAATTAATGGAACTAGAGAATACCATACTTATTTAGTTGAAAATTTTGAAACTCTCAAATGTAAAATATATTCTTCTAGTTCCAAGTTTGAACTCAAAAAAATATGTAAATAAATTATAAATATCAAATTATTCATAATATTATTCACCTAAAATTATAAATTGTGTATTTATTATTTAATATAATATTTGTTATTTTGTGAAACTTTAGTTGAGGTTTTTAAATTCCCTCCAAGTTAACTGATACAGCGCAATATAACGGACTTCTATTTAACGAACTTCCATTTTACGAATTTTTTCGAGGAACCAAGAACATTTTTGAAAATTTTTTTTTTGAAAAATAACTTCCAAATAGAGAAGTGAATTTTCTATTTAACGAACTTTTTTTTTTCATTGAGATCCACTTTTTTTTTTCCAAAATATTTCTTAAAACATTTCAAACTTATTAAAGCATTTTATGGGGGAAATGGCCTTGAATTAATTTGCGAAGCCACCGATTTATGAAATGCATTACTGTTTTCTCTAAAAATTATCTTAGAGAAAGCAATAAATTCCCTTTTTGTTTGCATTTCAAAGGCAAAACTCAGTTCAAATTAACGGATTTTATCCGTAGCAATTTAACTTAAGAAACGCATGTGGTAATGCATGTTTAAAATTACTTTTATAATGAATGCGTCTATAATTTCATGCATAAATTTAGCCTTTTTTTCTGTTTAAAATGCATGCAGCACGAAAGTGTATGTTTTGCTCTATTCTTGCTTTCTATGCAGATTTCTTTTATGATTAAGATTCATGATATAAATAGTAAATACTAGTTTACAAGATAAAGATGTATCCATTACTATTCTAATTATATCTAGTGTTTATGAATTTAAAACTGGTTTTGTGTTGCTTAAGTATTTAAAAAGGTGATTCTCTATTTAGCGAATTTTTCATATAACGAACTTATTATCCGGACGTAAAGGTATATTAAGAGCGGTCTAAAGAAAAGAAAATGCGTCTTCAATTCCAACCGTCCGACAAATTGCGCGTCTGTTTTACTAGCCCCAAATGTTTAACGTTTTTTTATTCAAATTGCTCTATTTAAATTCGATTTCAAAACATATTTCCAGAATATAAATCGTCCATTGGATCATATCTGTAAAACCAAAAAACAGAGTTCCATTGAAAATAAATACAAAACAAATTGCAGAGCGCGCCACACCATGGGTCGGGAACGAAAACAAAGAAACCGGAAAAATTCGGGAAAACAATCAAGATGAGGTGTCTGTTTCATCTATTCTCCCTTGTTTTCTGGATAACAATGCACTTAAGGATGACGAACAAAAAAGGCATTCAATGAGGGGGGAGAGAGGGGCGCTCCAAACGATCTGATTTATGGATCAATCCGGGACCTGGAGAATGCAATCCATGCTGGAGGGCGGAGAAAACGGGAGAAACGGGAAGATTTCCAGGATATATATATAAAGCTGGGTTATCACGTGGAGAGTAGCTTTTTCTCATCCGCCATCTTTCCTCTTGGAGCATTCGAACAGAACATTTCGACGGCCATGCGCACCGCGTCCTGTGCTGGAAGCGCGGGATCGAGCCCGACAGAAGAGGACGCGGGCAGACGATCGGCCGCTGGAGACCTTATTTCGGCGACCCTAAAATAAAAGATGATGAATCCCAGGTTGAAAATATGTGCCCTGGTCCTGTCCTGGGGGGTACTTTGTGCCTCTGTGGGGGTGCCTAAAAACGAAAGAGGTAAGTGTGGAATATTTCTGAAGTCTTTTGGTTTTTGTGTGGTGTGTGTTACAGATTCATTCCTTCTCTCTGCCCTGTTGATATTGAACCGCTTCACCCTTCATCGCTTAGGGGGAAAACTCCGATTTTCAGGATCAGATAGATTTCTTAAAAATCTCATATCACAAAATCCCTCTTCCTTTGTGTTTTGTTGTTTACGCTTTGTGAAAAGTAAACAAGAGTTAAATGTTTTTTTTTATTGAGTAATTGATAAGTATTTTAGCTTGAACTCGATGTATAACAGTTAAGTGCATGCATATTTCATATGGGTTTTTCTACTCCCGTCTTAAACAAGTAATATAAAATCAATTCCAACCTAAGGTGAAAAATTAATTTGGTTACTTTTTATTAAGTTTTTTCTCTTCTATAAAACTAACTAATTAAATTTAACAATGAATTAAGAATTAAATGTATTTTAACTTGGGTGGATGAATTAACGATTGAAAATCTGAACAAAATATGTCTTTATATAATATAAGAAGAGAGTGAAATGATAACACATAACCAATCGCAGAACACTTGTGGTAAGTAACGCACAAAACAGCCAATTAAAATTGAGAACGCATGTGTGTGAAAAGGTTAAAATTTTTAATAATGATGATAGATAACAATTATAAATATAACAATTTTTATTTTATTTTGAGTATGTCTAATTATGATGTCAGAGTTTTTTATTGTTGTCCGTGCATATTTATTGGCCTAAAAATCACTAGAAAGGATCCAGTTGTTTTGGTTGCCATCAGCATAAAATTAACAAAAGTCGTAAAGGTGCTGTTTTCCTTTAAATATTTTTGCATCCCTAATTTAAGGTTATTTTCCAGTACTGCTATTATTAGCAAAAATTATAAATTATGCTTGTGAACTCATCAAATTTGTTTGAACAATAGAACGTTATAAGATTATAAGTGTTATTTTAAAAACTGATTACTTCGAAAAATCACTTCTGTTCACCAAGAGATCTAAATGTTTATAATACTATTTGATATTAATATTTGGGCGTGGAAAGTAGAGGCGCCAGCGTAAGCAGACAGAATTCCTTTTAGTACATGTATGTTAAGTGAATAATTTTCACTTTAGTACAAAAACTGTTTTCCGCCAAGAAAAAACAATTATTGCGAAGCGATCACTAGGGTTGGTGAGCGGTAGTGAACAGGGGATTTAGCCCCCTAGTAAATATATAAATAGGGAAAGTGTGAACTAATTGTAGGAAATGAAAAAAAAAAAAACGCGTGTTATAAGACAACTGTAAAAGTATAAATTGGGTGGCGTGGACCACACGTGCTACCACTTAATGTTCTTTATTGAGTTTACATGACACAGCGAATACAAAATAATTAAATATTTAAATGTGAGTAATGAATTAATTTTTTGTTCAAATAGAACTTTAAGTTAGAAATTATCACTGATGTTATTTTCAAAATATATGAAAAACTGAATCGCTTATAGTAAAATTTAAAACAATGACTTCACCCATCAGAAAATTCCATTTCATTTTTCACTCACCCCTAATTAATGAACGAATTAACATTTGAAGAATAATATCAAGTGCAATCCACTAAAAGTTTAAAAAAAATGAATTTGAATTTGAGTTTATGAATAAAAAGCATTTTATTAACGATTGAAAATTTGAACAAGATATGGGGAGAGTTTGAACTAATTGTAGGAATGCCATATTTTAATAAATTTTTATTAAAAAATACATGAGATTTATAGATATATTTTGGGGGAATGTTTTAGCCCAGTGATTCTCAACCACTCTGCCGCGGCACTTTTGTGTGCCGCCAAATATTAGAAATGATACAATAAAAATTATAATGCTTTATTTTATTACAAGTAAAGTTTAAACTAAAGAAAAGTGTATAGATATATAATATTATATATATACTTTTTATAATTTTTCCACGCTTTAACCGCGTGAACATGTCTTTGTGGGCGATTGTCTTGTCTCTGACAATCTTAAAATAAGAAGGAAGTGTTTAAATTGTCTTTGACACACAATTTTAAATAATGTTGAAATTAGTAGGAAATTTAATGACTATTAAAATTATTAATTAACAAAGGCTAAAAAAAGCTAAATACTAACTTCCAAGCGAAAATAAAAGCTAATCAATAAAGTAAGCTTTGCAATTAATAGTTATAAAAACAAATCA
>NC_092212.1:89581722-89620080 GCF_043381705.1 Parasteatoda tepidariorum
TTCTTATTTCAGAAACAATTTTTTTCTTTTTTTAAATCAGCAGTGGGGACAAGTGAGGGAATGACATATTGGTATATTTTAATTACCTAAAATAAATAAAAAATAAAAATTGATAATTTTATTTTTATTCTTTTGTTAGCTTGCATTCTGAAGGACACTTTCCCTGAATTTTTTTTCTTCGTAAGCTGTAAAACAAACATAAAATATACTGGGGACATGAAAATGACTGTTTTTGTGAGAATGACCCATATATACTTTTTATAATTCCACGCTTTAACCGCGTGAACATCTCTTTGCGGGCGATTGTCTTGTCTCTGACAATCTTAAAATAAGATGGAAGTGTTTAAATTGTATATGACACACAATTTTAAAAAAAGGTTTCAAGAGCTAATCATTAAAGTAAGCTATGCAATTAATAAACAAATTAACAAAGGATAACTAACAAAACAAATATGTAAAAAACAAATTAGCGAAAGATAACTAACAAAAATTAAGCTAACAAATAATAATTAGCAAAAAAACTAGTTAAGGAGAAATCATAAAAAAATAACAGTTAATGTTAACAAAAAAAGTAACAGTCAATAACTATAGAAAAAAGGCTAACAATTAATAACTAGCAAAAAAATAACTGTTACTAACTAATAAAAAAATGGATCGAAAGAAATAATTAATCCCTTAATAAATGTGCTTTTGCAGTACATATTATTTTATTTCACATTCAAAATTATTATCCCAAACTATTTAACACAGTGTAATTTTAGGTAAGTAAACAACTTTTAAACTAATTTTTTTCATTGCGTGCCGTCAAATTTCGAAATCGTTAAAAGTGTGCCGCCCCCCCCAAAAAAAGATTGAGAATCACTGTTTTAGCCTATAAAAGTTCCTTCTTTATTGCAATCACCCATGAAATTTTTACTAATTTGGCTTCTCTCAATTATTTCTAGTTGGAAAAAAAATGTCTTAACATTTTTATTTATTTAGAATTTTGTTGCTCGTGTCTTGGTTTTCTTTTTCTTTTTTTTTTTCAATTCCTACTATTAGTTCACACTCTCACTATATATTGTTCAAATTTTTAATCGTTCGTAAAATATTTCTTATTCATCCACTTAAGTTCAAATACATTTTGTGGATGACACTTGTAGTTAATACAGTTTTTTCAAATATTAATTCATTATATAAATTTAATTAATTACTTTTAGTTTTATATAGAAGAAAAAATTTCAATAATTTAATAAAAAGTAACTAAAATAAAAATTTTCTTTGTTGACCGCGAAAAAATTAAAAAAAATTTTAATACATTGCTTGTTTTATAGTATTCTGCCTCAAAATTCTGAAGTTTGATGTCTGTAATCTTTAAACATAAGTGGTGTTTTAATTGTTTATTCTTAAGTTTATAAAAATATTCTATTTTTTTTCGGCTAAGTTAGCATTTGATTCTCAATTACTTTTTTTTTTAAAGTAAATGCTGTTTTAAAATTTTGATTTTCAAGAAAAATTTAGAATGACGGTAGTGTAAGCAATAGCTTTTATCTCCGCTTTCAAATTTCATTGAAAGAAAAATTATTTTGCTCTTTTAAATTTTTTTCATTACTTCTTACACTTAAACATGTTTTGTATTAAAAATTATTTTTTAAAAAAATATTTATTTTGATTTAATTTTTCTTTTTTATTGCCTTCCTCTTTCTTGTTTCACAATTTGGTGATATATTTTTTCCTTAAACCTTATTATGGGATTTGAAAGTTTTATATTGAGAATACGTTTAAAATTCTAGAAATTTTAGAGAAACTTTTTTACCGTCAACCTCAAAGTCTAAATCATTTTTTTTATCTCTATTACATGTTAATATCTACACCCTATTAAGAGAGTTAATATTGTTATATAGAGAATTAGTGTAGAGTTTTGGTCAAAAAGTTTCTTTTACAGTTAACCTCAAAACCGCTTAAGTTAATTTCATTATTTCCGTGACATTTTCTTTCATGCACCCTATTAAAAGATAAGAAAATTTCATTTCGATAAAACATGTAGAATTTTAGAAATTTAAGTGAAAAAAATTTTTTTAGCCCGGAGATATCACGAGCACAAGAAATAGAGGCAGAAACCCCCTCGACATTTTGACGGGATTAAAAAAGAAAAACTTAAAAGATTTGGAGCTTTTACTTCCTTTCAAAATTTCAAATGTTTCAAAAATATAATTAAATTGTTTCGTAATACTTTTCGAAAATTTGTATTTTAAGTCATTGATTTTATTTCAAAGCAAACAAGAATGTCGACCTTCGCCGGTGAATATCGACTTTCCCATAATCGCTTTGGTGAATGTCCGAAATATTTGTTACATGCGATTTGATATTAATTTATTCGTTGATATTATTATATTTATTCGATGTAACTTAATAACTTAAGTATACGTAAACATGCCAAAAAATTTTTTGTTTTGTTACTAACTTTTTATTACAAAGCAAGTTTTTATTTTTATTTTAAAAAATATGTTTGAGGATTTATTTTTATACTTAGTTTATTCGGGTCATAAGAAACTAAAAGTTAATGAGATCTTTCATAATTTTCTTTTAAATCGTGTCACTAATTTATCGCTATTTGAATGATTAATTTAAATTCTTCCGTCATGTTGAATTTATGAACCACTCAAATGACACAAAAGCTTACGATGTTTCTTTTTCTTATTATTTTTCAAATTTTTTTTCAACCTTTAATCCCATATGTTTAAAAAAAAATTTGAAGGTAACTTTGTTAAATTCAGAATCTACACCTTTTAGATACTTTAATTTTTCTTAATGAAATTAATAAATATATTTTAGCTTTTTATTATACAGTATGCTCTCGATATCTCGAACTTCTATATCTGGAAAACCTCGTTATGTCAAAAAAAATATTTTTCCCCATGATATTACATTTCCTGTTAATTTGAATTCCTATGTGGATGAGTTTCTTCTAAAACCTTGTTATGCCGAATTTTTTTCGAAATAGAAAATTATTTATTCAGAAAAATCGTAATTTAAGTTTATTGTAAACCAATTATTTTCAATTTAATACATAGTTCTTTTTGTCTTACTTTTAAAAATAAAATTATCATTCTTGTATTTAGACTTATAATTAGCTATCAATACATACATATTTAATAGTAGTTATTCTTATGTTTCATGACTCTACTTTTTAGAGTATGTTTTTCTACTTTTTAGAATATATTTAGTTCTGTTATCTCGAAAACTCGCTATCTCAATTTTCTTAGTGTCCCATCAACTTTGGATATCGAGATAATACTGTATGATAATTCCTAAAAAATAATAAAAAGAAAAAAAGAAAAATGTACAACTTAAAAATAATGGCATATATTAAATTCAGAATATTTTTATTTAAATGAAATTAAAAATAGTTTTCAAAGCATAATCCTTCCAGTTTTATCAAAAATAAAATACATAAATTTTAAAATTTATATCCTACGAATTATTTTCGAATGTTTTGTTTCATTAACAAAGAACATTTTCATTTTATATGAAAAAGTTTGAAAACATAAGTTTTTTTTTTTAAATTTGATTTAAGTACTACTTTTTATTATTTTGAATTATTTTTATAAAATTGATCCTAAAGAAAAACGTTTTTTTTTTTTTTTTATAAAGTTTAAACAGGAGCTGAACTTTTAATTTCTAACTTTTTTTTTGATAATAGTAAATCTTTCAACACTGACTTCAGTCAGATTTAAAAGTAAAATCTGCAAATAAGCTTTTTGTTGATGGCTCTAAATTTACTTTATTATGTATTTAAAAAATAGCTGTAACATTGAAACTATTCTTTGAAATTTTTTTCTCTATTATTTCATCACAAATAGTAAAAAAAAAGATTAATTAACACAGTAAAATTTAAACGTAATTAGAGCATAAATAACAATCAATTACTGTAAAACCTGCCAAGTTGACCACCCTTGTAAGTTGACCACCCTTGTAAGTTGGACACCTGCATAAGTTGACCTCTATTCTCCAGAATGGAATTTTTCCTATATAATATAAAGATAAAGAAGCAAAACCTTTGTAACTTGACCACCTGTCTATCTTGTATGTTGACCACTGAAATAAGTCAATTTTCTCTAGGAGTATTATGTAATTCTATTCTAAAACCCTCATGAGTTGACCAGAAGAAAAAAATTCTGAAAATTTTCTGTCATTTTGTAATGTATGTTAAAATTTCACATGTTTGGTGAAATAGTGTAAAAAGCCAATCTAAACCCTTTTGTGAGTTGACCATCTGGGGAAACTGTAGGGCATCAGCTTTTGGCCATTTCTTTCATTCATTCATTGAAAACAGGTGCGTTAGTTGAAAAGTTGCTCTTCCAGTTGCAATTACATGTTTTCGTGTTCCGATATTTTAAGAAATTATTTTTATTAAACACTTCACATGCATAACTAACGAAATAATATTTTTTTTAAAAAGTTAGTTAAATATTAGAATTATGTACATGCAACATATTAAAGTTCTTTCAGGTTTAAACACATTGCTTAAGATATTCATTTGACTATTTGCTAAAAAAAAATTTAAAATCAAATAAAATTTTTTTTTAAATGAATAGCAACATGATGTAGGAAACGAAAAAGTAAACAATGACCCATCCCCTCTATAAGTTGCCCACTTGTCTAAGTTGACCACTAAAACAATGCACCACAAGTGGTCAACTTACTCAGGTTTTACTGTATCTTTTTTTCATTAACACTAAATATACCAAAACCAGTCAAATGACCGTTTAAGAACTTTTGCATCGAAAATGCGCTTATCATCTTTGTACATTTGACTTCAAGACTTTTTCTAACATTTAAATACAGTTAATATTCTATTATTACTTGTTTTTGTATTTAGTTTATTTCGAATAATATTTGTCGTATACCTATTTCTACCGCAACCGGTCATTCGACCGTGAGAAACATTTATTGCATTATAAGGTTATCAGATCAAAAATGACGCTGTAATGCCTGTTCAACGTATTGCATTTAATTAGTAGCACATTTCTGCAAAACTTGTTGCGTAGTTAGTTCAATCAGAATAACAGTGAATTCAAATTTCAAGAAAGTGCCTGAAATTTAAGATTGGCATTTCTGTGTACGAAAAGTGACAAAAAACTAAATGTTTTGGTAAGTAGTTCATATTTTATTTTGATAGCTTTACTTCATTTCTAACTAAGTGTTAGTTTTTACCCAGAAACAATCAAGACCGCACAAGTTCTTAGAAGAAATATTAATTATAAGAACTATTATAAGAATTATAACTCTTATGGATTCTCATAATTATAAGAATAATTATGAGAATTATAGAAATAATAATGATTTGAAGAATTATGTTTGCGAAAAATCTACAACGGAAACACCCTGTATATGTAAAAAATGAGTTGAGCAATAAATTAAAAATTCATATTCTTTGTGTTCGTTATGCATAAAAATTGCCAATATACAATTTGTTTAATTATAATAAATTTTTTTAGTATATTTCCTTTTTATCCTCTATTTTTCATACATTCAATCAAGAAACATAAAGTCCGATCATTTGACCGGCTATGGTATATATAGGTATANCTAGCTTATTTCCTTCCTAACATCCATAATTCATAGATTCAATCAAGAAACATTAAGTTCAACCATTTGACCGGTTATCATAGAAATATGTATAAATTAAGTGTTGGTATGGTTAGTGTTAAATAATAAAAATTTTAGTTATTTTTAGGTAATTATATATACATTGAAAGTGGTAGAAGGGATGGACTTAATTGTCTGAACTTAAAAAAAATAAATAAAAACAAAATAAAGTAGCAAAATATTTAACGGAGAATGAGAGGAACAGAGGACCGTTCCCTCGAGACAATTATTGTCTAAATCATAATTATTGTCGTGACGATTATCGCTGAAGAAAAATATTGCCGAATAACGAGAATGTTGTTAAATCTTCTTGACAACTACACATTCTGAAAATGAAGGATTAGAACGATAGCGATTCGTCTTTGTCAGAATCGATAGCGTCTCTTCAAAGAAGTTCAATCGATGAAACAACTCAAAGAAAATGCCCAGACGAAACAAAGAATGGATACCGTACCAGAAAATTCCAGTTACAAATTGACGGCTAAGACAAATTTATTTATTTTTAACGATCACAAAAGTTTTCCATCTTTTTCACGTTTCGAATGTCTTCAAGTATGGGGGCATTTGGAAAAGATTTCGGTTAAGGTGATGAATAAAATCCAGCAAATCTGAGTCGTTATCAAAGATAACAGTACAAAGAAATGGGATTTAAAGTCATAACTCGTGACCAGAGCCCAGATTTTGATGACCAAAGAAAATCCCTATAAATCTATTTTGAAATGCGAAAGAATTGCCCTATTAATGTAAAAATATTAAACTAAAACTACGTTTTCCTCTTAAGATTACCTTCATTCTTGTTAAAATATAAAAAGTAATACAATATTAATGATGAAATAACAGAAAAATGAAAAATTAATTGACTCTTAAACATTTTTTTTGTATAAAAATTTTAATGAAGTTCCACTATTACTAGCATTTCATTAGAATTTTATAGGATTATTATTTGTTTTTTTGCTGTTGATATTTTGAAATTTAAATGAGCGTCTCTTGTTTGAAGGTAAATTTTTGTACCTGAAGATGCTTACTTAATGATTAAATGATATGCTTATTTAATGATCTAACTTAAATGAGCGTCTCTTGTTTGAAAGTAAATTTTTGTACCTGAAGATGATTTTTTAATGCTCTGACTTAAATGAGCGTCTCTTGTTTAAAGGTAAATTTTTGTACTTGAAGATGATTTTTTAATGCTCTAACTTAAATGAGCGTCTCTTGTTTAAAAGTAAATTTTTGTACTTGAGGATGCTTATTCCAACGTCAGTTAATGTGATTGATGCATACTTGTAAATAAAAACAGTCTCACTTAACTAATTCAACTTCATCAGTTTGTGACTCCGCCCGTTAATATACTAGAGAATTTCTGGAAAAAAAGGACTTTCGGGATCTAGAATAAAAAATAATTCCGAAAACATTAAAAAAAGCTCTTAAAAATCCAATTACAAAATGCCATAACCTGGAAAAATGATCTAAAAGAATAAAAATTATAAAAAAAATATTGTTAACGTCATCAAAACTCTGTCCTTACTCCTGACAAACAGCCGGTGACAACTGTGGTGGCTCAGGCGATAGAGCGTTCGCTTCATGATGAGGTGAACAGAGTTCGAATCCCAGTGATGACTGAACGATACGAATTGTGGTTTTCGTGTTTTTTCTCCTCAATATAACGCTAATGCGGGTTAGTTCCATCAAAAGTTTCACCACGAAGGCAAAATTTTCCCAATACATGATCCAGGAGTTTCCTTGTCTTCTGAATTGAGTTCAAAACTACAAGGCTATGGAGTTGAGCATTAGTACAAAAAAAGTGTGTTGGCTGTTCAGAGACGGTTTTATTATAAAATAAAATAAAAAGTCCTTATAATAAATTTTGCATTAACCTTTTTACAAAATGCATATTCTTTAACTCGCTGAGGTTACCTATGTTTAGTAAATTCTTACAGGAGAGGTTAATTTTGTCATAAAAAATGTACCGTCCTGAAGAATATATTTTGATATGATGTTTACGATTGTGTATGTAAAGTATTTCAATAAAATAAAACGAGAGTAATCTTTTGTGGTTAAAATTCAAAAACCACAAATAGTAAAAATTTTATGATTACTCGGATCTAACTTCATCAGTAGCAGCAATGATAGAATTCTCAGTAATTGACAGTTGAAAAGCAAAACTCTAAGTTAAGTATAGAAATAACGCCAATAAAATATGTTAAGTATCGAATCGAAATATATTTTTTTATTTCCAAAGCCCAGCTGTGCTAACATTTCGTTAATTCAAGCATTTACAGGGCAGATTTCTTAGCCCACTCTTTCAGCTGCCCCATATTAGGTTTTCCAACGTTGCTCCCACAGTTGTTGTTGTTGTAGTTCATTTACGTCGCACTAGAGCTGCACTGGGCTATTGGCGACGGTCTTGGAAAGATCCCTGAGGATGATCCGAAGACATACCATCACAATTTTGATCCTCTGGAGAGGGGATGGCTCCCCTGCTTTGGTAGCTCGACGACCTGCACGCGAAGTCGAGCACTTTACGGTAGAACAGTTTAACGAGGACCAATACCGCACACCCTCGACACACCTACGCAGACTGATCTAAGTGGTCACCCACCCGCACACTGACCTCAGTGAGTGATCTGGTGGGAACCGTGTCTCAACGATCAGTCCACTGCGGGACGCTCCCACAGTAAGGACGGTAGTTAGATACTTTATTTACGTCGTACTAGAACTGCACAATGGGCTATTGGCGACGGTCTGGGACGGATCCCTGAGGATAATCCAAAGACATGCTATTGCAATTTTGATCCTCTGGAGAGGGGACGGCTCCCCTGCTTTGGTAGCCCGACGACCTGCCCGCGAAGTCGAGCGCTTTACGATAGAACAGTTTAACGAGGACCGATACCGTGCACCTTTGGTTCCTACGCAGGTTGATAAAAGTGGTCACCCACTGACCGCAACCAGTAATGCTTGATTTCGGTGATCTACTGAAAACCGTGTCTTTACGATCAGTTCACTGCGGGAGAAATTTACTATAGAGAGTTAAAAAATTAACAAATACATACCCTCCAACTAATGAGGATTTTGAAAATAATTCTTTCTAGTGGTAGTGAACCAAAGTAGAAATTTTTAAAGCAAATGGATCTCTCATAAAACGTTTATCAGAACTTAAGAATCTAGCCATATGGTCTGCACTTTTATAAGTAATAGTGGACAAGTTACGCTAAAATTAATTTTTTTAAAATATTAAGACATTAATTTTGCTACCGTCTAAAAAGAAGATTTCTGAAACTACGGAAATTCCGTAGCAGTTGGAGGGTATGCAAATACAACGACAGGGGAAAAAAATCAGCATTCCTAATTAGGTTGAAAATATTTAACTGTTAAACTTGAGGTAAAAATAGCTGAAATCTAAACCTGAATACCTGTTAAATATGATCTACTGCCCGCTGAAACGCAACTCGACTTGCTGAAAGAGTCATTTTTATTTGTGACCTTAACGCGAATTTTTTGCGTCTGAAAGTTATTGCGAATTTACGCGCTTTTTTCATGAATTTTTTCTACTTTAAATGTTAACTATTTATTATTTGTTCTAGAAAAAGTTATTTTTCATTCCCGACATCTTTATTTTATAAGTTTGAGTTGATGTCAAGGAAACAAAATAGAGAGGGTGAGTTTAGATGCTGCCGGATGTAAATCTTAATATTTATATTAAAATTTCTAAAAATAAAAAAATATTAACTGAAATCATATTAAATAAAAATCGTTCACTATTAGAACTGTTTTAAGCGTCGTTAACGTCTAAAATTGATTCTCAATTATTTCTTTTTATTGAATCTTACACATTTTTACTTCAGTTAATAAGTGTATATCAGAAAAATAATTTTTCATGTACAAATTTTTATTTTTCAAATCCAAAGTAATCGTTCATTTCCATACGATTAACATGTTGAAATGATGTTAAAATATTTTTCTTTTGGTGCAAATTATTATTTTTCAAATCCTAAGTAATCGTTCATTTCATTAACATGTTGAAATAATGTTAAAATATTTCTTCATACACAAATTATTATTTTTCAAATCCAAAGCAATCGTTCATTTCCATGCGATTAACATGTTGAATTGATGTTAAAATATTTCTTCATACACAAATTATTATTTTTCAAATCCAAAGTAATCATTCATTTCCATACGATTAACATGTTGAAATGATGTTAAAATATTTTTCTTTAGGTGCAAATTACTATTTTTCAAATCCTAAGTAATCGTTCATTTCGTTATGATTAACGTGTTGAAATAATGTTAAAATATTTTATTATGTACAAATTAGTATTTTTCAAATCCAAAGTAATCGTTCATTTCCATACGATTAATATGTTGAAATAATGTTAAAATATTTCCTCATATACAAATTATTATTTTTCAAATCCAAAGTAATCGTTCATTTCCATACGATTAACATGTTGAAATAATGTTAAAATATTTTTCTTTAGGTGCAAATTATTATTTTTCAAATCCTAAGTAATCGTTCATTTCGTTACGATTAACGTGTTGAAATAATGTTAAAATATTTTATTATGTACAAATTATTATTTCTAAAATCCAAGTAATGACTAATGTGAATTTTTAACTTATGTGTTTCTATCAACAGACAGTATTATATTATGAGTTTTACACTTTTTTTTGTCCTTTTTGAAGAATATTGCTTTTATCTACAATTTATTTTGTAATGAATTATAAAATCTACATATTAAACTTTTGCTTGCTAGTAAAATTTTTTCTTTCTTACAAAATGTAACATTTGAAATATTTTCTATCAAACATTAAGTTTTATTGCTAATTATGTTTCTATAATATCATATTTCTTCTTCTTATTGTATTGTTTAAAAAATAAGCAAGAATATGATTTTGAATATTTGACAATTTCGAAGGAAAATCTCAAACTTTGTTTCTTTAAATTAAATTCGAACCCTTTAAAGCTGCTATCTGAAACTGTAACTATGTATGATTCTTTTCGGGAAATGCGCAATGTTAATACTGTACTATGCTGCTTGATAGCTGACTTTCTTATTTTTCACTTCCTGCTATATCACGCTCCCTATATCTTGTTCAAATTTTCAATCATTAATAAAATACTTTTTACTCATCCCTTAAGTTCAAATAAATTTTTTAAAGCTTGTAGTGGATGATACTTGATGCTAATGTGATTTTTTCAAATACTAATTCATTGTATAAATTTAATTAATTAATTTTAGTTTTATATCGGAGAAAATTTTTTAATTATTTATAAAAATGTAACTAAAATAAAAATTTTGACCTAAGTAGAAATTGATTTTAAATTTTGCTACTTGCTTTAATAACACTTACTTGCTTATACTTTACTTGCTTACTTTAATACTTACTTGCTTACTTTAATAATATTACTTGCTTTAATAACATTAAAAAAACATCTAATATTAATTAAGTTTGAAAAATATTCGATAGCAGCGGCAAAAGCACTCCTTTTCTTGAATTTTATTTAATTTGAAGCAGGTTTAAAAGTCACTTATGCATTTGAATAGCTAATTAGACCCTCCAAAATTTGCAGACGATATTGTTAAATTAGTGCTAGAATTATAATTTGATTTGAGTTTGCATCGATTTATGAAAAGAGGCTGTCCAATTAATTGTTCCGAATCTATATCCCAATTAAGAGGACTTAGAGAGCTTGCATCTGACCTACTTTTGTCTTGAGGAGTTTGTCTCGTTTGAGCTTGTTATTGGATTTGGAATTCCATCCCTTTCCATTTGACGTGCAACCTACATTGGGACGACGTCCAAACTCAAAATATTCGAATAGAACGATTAGAGGGAAAGCGACCATTATCGGTAATTAGGGGGGAGCCAACCCCAATCCCCCCTGAACGCTGTCCAATAATTCATTAGCATTCGCTAAAAGACTGGAAGAAGCAGCAGCTTACATTCGGCTCTAAAGGCGGGTCTCTCTCTAAAAGGGAATAAAAAGAAATCAGACGATAGAAAGAGAAAAAGAACATTCTTTCTCATCAGATGAGGATGTCGATTGCGTAGTTCTAAAAGTAAATGAAAAATGCAATGTAGAACAAGTAGTAGAATGGGGAATTAGTTAATGACCCAGCATAAAAAAAAGATTCGAATAATTACAACCTTTTCTTGGAGGACTGAAAAAAAGGTTCTTTTGTTCGAAATGGTGAGTAATTATGTGGGATATATAGTACATACTTCTTGTTTGATCGGTAATAAACTGGGGAAATTTTTTAAATGGTTCGAAATAATTAAATCTGTGACTTCTAATATCAACTATATAGTTATTTTCGTTAATGTTCATAATGGTTAACAAGTTATTAAGCCTATTTCATGAACGGACTATAAATGAAAGCATTCCTAAAATCATTCTAAAAACTCAAGTTTAGTTTATTTTCTTCCCATTAGCTTTAGTGAAAGCTTTTAGTTGAATCGCATTTAATACAGTACTCGCATTTTAAATGAAGCCGTTACTATTGTCTTTTGCAATAAGAGAAAATGTTGTATTAGTAAAATACATTAGAAGTAGAGAATTAAATTTTTATTTGTTTAAAATCAAATTTTAACATGAAAAATGAGACATTTAAATATGTTCGAGTCGAAACTACATTAGGTTTAAAAAAAAGCAGTTTATTTATATTTTAGTTATAATATGTAAGTTGCACGAAACTGGAGCACATTACATTGTTTCTCAAATATTGGTCTTAATCATTGATACTAATTCAAAACATAGTTGATAGCATTGTAAATAAAATCCTCAAAGGATTTTTTGTTTTAGACGATAGAAATTTCTTTATAGTGTTTATTGTATATGCAAAGAATGCCTTATTTTTACCTAAAAATCGCCTTATAAAACGAAAATAATAATAACGATAGTTTTGTTTCGTAAAGTTCTTACAAATAATAAATTAAATAAGCCAGTTTTTTAAAAATTTATATTAATAATTAAAAAAATAAAGTTGTCGAAATTAGTCAGATACCTTACAACACAAACGCTGTCGCACGCCTCAATGTAAATTTCTCCTTTTACGTATTTTACTTGTTATATCTGCAACTGTTACAAGTGAATGGGTAACTTTTTGAATACACTACAAAACGAGTAATTATAAATTAAAGAATAATTACTATACACAAGACCATTGATTATAAATGAGAGTAATTATCAAGAGCAAAACTAGCAATTTTAACTTAGAGAATAATTATTAAGTACGAAAATAGTAATTATAAATTAGAGAGTAGTTATTAATTAAAGGTGAGGAATTATAAATTAGAGAGTTATTAGTAAGTACAAAATTTATAATTATAAATTAGAAAGTAATTTTTAAGTACAAAACCAATAATTAGAAATTGGAGAGTAATTATTCAGTACAAAACTAGTAATTATAAATTAGAAAGTTATTATAAATTGCAAAACTAGTAAGTATTATTATTTTTGCTAATAGGCGAAAGAAGAACGTTATGATCGTAACATATATGTTTACACGAATTTAAGCAATTACTTTATGTGAAGAAATTCAAAATTTTATCAAAATTGGTCCTGGTCAAGTAGTTTCTAAAAAATAAAATTTAAAAAAAGTTATAATTTCAAATTTTTTTTCAGAACTGTTCTGATTATCCTAAAATTTAGAATTTTATTATTTAAAGCTAGAGTTTAAAATTCCTTTAATTTTGTATATCATGAAATAAATTTTTGTTAGTTTTATATTTAAATAATAAAAATAACATATAATCTTAATAAAAATTATATTTTACATAAAAGTATCCTTGAATAATCTATTTTTTATAATTGTGTGCAAACAAATTTTGATTTACTTAAATTGCTCGAAAGAAAAAAAAAGAAAGATGTTAAATAAACAAAGATTTAAAAAAAAATAACGTTAAGAGGCTGAACAACCAATTTTTCTAATTAAATTATTATAGCGCTATGGCGGAGGTTTGTTCTATGTCAGTAGCCGCCAATATTCGTATAGTGGAAAATAACTTTATACAGTCTCCTGGAAAGAATATACAAATTGTTTAGTGAAATTTAGATTTTATTAAGCATAATTGGTGATATAGAGAATGGCCATTTCTTCATCGAAAAAAAAATAATAATAGCCCTCAAAGGGATGAAATCAGAATACTCTCTTATTGAGAAATCATACAGCCAGAATATCATTTCTGACAGTTAGGAATTGAGACTGGGGCGGCCCGGAAAGGCACTCCTAGTCTCCACAATTTTGAAATTAAAAGTAAATATATTTATTCCTAACGGACATAGAAAGTATGGGTAGGAGATCCAAAATTGGCGATTTATCAAAATATAACATAGCCAAAACAAAGCCAACCAGAACAATATTGGGTTTTAAAGAACAGCTTGGCGATCACGAGTCGCCAACAAATTTATGAGAATTATTGCAACCATGCAACCGAAACATTTAGCGGTTGGAAATTAGAATAAAAAGTTATAAATAGATTTTTGTTTTCGATTAGAGGCGACAGTGAATTAATAAGTCTGCATTAGTAATGAAATAAAAAGTATCCGTTACATTGATGTATAAGAGAAGAATAAATATTTTCTGTTCGTTTAAAAGATTAAATCTTTGATTCATTTTAAATGTAATTCTATTAATAAAAATAAGGACAACCTCTTTTTTTTTAAGGATCAAAATTTCGAATACATTCAGAAATATTTAAGATCATTCAATAAAAATACGTTTTTGAGACTAATTTCACAAAAATTGTCAGGATAAATTAGATAGCATAAATTAGATACAAAAAATATTCGTGAAAATCAGAGTTATTAAGTTGTTACTATTACGTCATTTCATTCATTTAAATTAATGAATGATAATGACGTCAAATGACGCCCTTAGAGAATACTAGCAGCAGTGGTAATTAATACGAGGGTTGTTTTTTTTATGTAAGGTCCGTTTTGGTATATACACCAATAGGCGCCGCAAGCAGTGCTTGTGTCGTGTCCTGGCGTTCCTTGAGAACAAGTGTGCTCAGTTGGAGCTGTGTAGGAAACTGTCAGTTCTGTGTCTTCAAAATGTTAAGAAATCGCCCGCCGAGATACGGTCAGTGATGCGTTTTTAGTGGGCCAAAAACCTGTCTGCTGCTGCATACATTCACCGACAGATTTGTGAAGTAGTCCCTGATATGCTGACAGGGAAATTTGCTACTCTGTGACAATGACTCACACCGCAACTCGTATCCCAGTTTTATTGGACTCTTTTGGTTGGGAAGTTTCGAACCACCCTCCCTACTGCCCAGAGATGGGCATTTGTCATTCAGAATAATGAATAAAGAATGATGAATAATTATTCAAAATCTGAATAATGAATAAAGATTTATTCATTAGTCAGAAATATCTTGAATAAAGAATAAATCATTCGTTATTCAGTATCCTTTATTCATTAGTCAAGAATAACTGAATAATTTCACTGGTCAACAAAAATGGGCACGGAATACTCTAATTGACTACGATTATGACAACTACAAATAAAACGTTAATCCTTTTCAAGTATATTTATATAATGTTTGAGAAAATTTACTTTTGTCTAACATAATGCATACTTTTGAGAAATGGTTACATGGCAAAAAAGCGTTTAATTTTTTAAGTTAAAATTTTATTTAAAAATTTAAAATAATATTATCGTTTGCTTTCAAAAACTATAAAAAATTGCGTTTTATAGATTTTAGAACAAAATTTTAAAATGAACTTAAGTAACTAAACTGTTATAAACCTACTTTTTAGCACAACTAAGTATGTTACGCTGGAGTAAGTTAAAATAACATAAAAATAAATAGTCATACTTGTCTTAGTTTTATAGTTTAATTCCTAAAATAAGACGTTTAAGAGCAAACGATGTTTTGCATCTCGTTATAGACAAAGACATATCGATTGCATTTTTTGCTGGTTATTCAAATTTTATTCAGAAAAATTAGTCATGACTAATGAGTTTATTCATCAATCATTATTCAAAAATTTTTATACATTTGCATAATGAATGATGAATAATGACTAAATTTTCATATGAATAATCATTCAGAATAAATTTATTCTGAATAAATTTAGTCATGAATAAAATTTTCGTGAATGATGCCCATCACTGCTTCAGCCCAGACCTTGCGCTGAGTGATTTTCATCTTTATCTTTTAAGATATTTCAAACATTGTTTGGTGGCAATCGCTACAACGACAACGAATACGTGAAAACGGCCGCGACCTCTTGGTTAACAGAACAGGGTTCTGTTCTGTTAACCAAGTGAACAGGACTTGGTTAACAGAAGTTTGTACGAAGAGGGTATTCTAAATCTTGTTGTATGATAAGAGTTTAAACAAACTTGGCAACTATGCTAAAATAAAAGAGAAACGTTTGTAGAATCTGAAAATAAATTTACTTCTTGAAAATTTTCTTTCGTTTCGTTTTTATTTTCAAACTGCCCTTACTTAAAAAACAACCCTCATATATGGTAGTAAATGAAGGGTGAAAAATATTTTCTTAAAAGAGATTTCCAGTTTTGAAGAAAACACATAAACTAACATCGACTTAGAATGATAATGATTCCAAAATAGTTTTGCATAAAAAGTCACTTTTGATTCAGTATTTATGATTTTTCTCGAAAGTAATTTAAATATTTTTCGAAATATAGTGTTTTATTTATTTATTTTACCTCTTTTATTACAACTTAAAGGATACATGCATAAAAATTGCATTCGTAAAGCTTTATTTTTTCTTTCATTTTTAAAAAAAAAATACTATTTCTCTTCGTGGGAACAGAATAAACATTTGAATTAATAAAAAAATACGTTTTGTTTATAAACAGCTATGAAACGGTTTTATTTTACAGTGTTATTACAATATTTAATATTATTTTATTACTAGCATAGATATTACATATTGTGAAATTGGAAAAATCAATTAAAACTACAATCACTAATTGAGCTAGGTAAGAGAATTCAAAACCAGTTGTTTTAATTTAAATATTAAAAATATAAGATAATTTTTTATTATATTTTTCTAATTTAAAGCATTAATAACAAATATTAAATTGTTACAGTATTAGTATTAAGTATTACTATTATTAAATTACAATTATTAGTATTAATTAAAAAAATATCAAAGGGTAACTTTTATTGTCAAAATCTTAAATGGATGCAATTTCATTGCAATTTTTCACCAAACTCTCAATTATTTTTTTGTATACAATGTAGCCTGTTCACACATCGCCTCATAACATAAGCGGAGGGATACACCGGAAGTTTTCTGAATTTACTTCCGGTTTACGAAAGCTTGTTATTGTTTATATTCAGTCAACCATTCATACACGTTTTTAACAAGTTTATTATTGTATTTTATTTTTGATTTTCATTGTTTTAGTTATGTTTAAAGTCAAACTGAGGGACTATTCCTGGATTATTAGGTTTTTTTCTCATATCACGGACTATTCTGGGTTATAATCTTACCCTTAGTTATAATCATAGACAAAATATGTGCATATAACAGGTTGTAATTCTTCTATTACTTTCAAATGATAATAACAATGTTTAAAATGAACAATAAGCTCAAAATGGCGTCTCTTGGCGAGTACTGGCGCTATTCTACAACATTTATTTCCAAATACAAAATTATTCTGCCGTTCGTAATTTATCCGGGAATCTGTGTAACTTTCTCGCTTTCTTTATGATAATGTTCTTCGATTTTATTTCTCCTTTGTGGGTAGAGAGAAACTTAGAAAGAATTTCGTATGCAAAGTTTTCCCTTCTATCGATTTGGCGGAAGTGCGCAAGTGTGGAACACCTGACAAGAACACTCTCGCATTTTCTTAGTTCCGAATTTTAAACTAAATTCGTTGATTTCCTCCCACGTAGTTTCGAGAACATATTTCTTTCAAATTTCATTTATTTGAGTGCTTAAAGAATAATAGTGGCACGAAAAAAATGAAGTCGGCTTTTTCATTTTTTTAAGCATACGAATTTGTCCCTATTTTTATGGATGGGCGAAACTAATGACAGGACACATCAACTCTTGTTCCCATTTCTTTAAAACTTTTTTTAACAAGATTTAACATTCAGTTGCATTTTAATATTTTTCTAATAAAAGTTATTCTTAAATTCTAACCGAGGCCGGTATATTATTGCGGTGCGTTAAAATATAGATAATAAGGATAGGAATTTAAACCACGGTTTATTTCGAATTAGTGTTCGAAATGTTTGTTTAAATAATCCTATTCCATGGGAATTTAAAAATTGTCAACTGTGTATGTTGCACAATGATGTAACAAGAAGTTCCTTAAACTCTTTTGAGATGTTTAGCGATACCATACTGTTTCTGAACTAATAAATGACAAAAATTCTAAATTAAATAATTTCCTTGTCTGTACAATCGGATATTCCTTCGATTCCAATAAATTCTGCACTTGAAGTCGAACATTACTGGCTGCGGATAGTGTGCGGGTGGGGGATAACTTTGATCTACCTGCGAAGAAACCGAGGGTGTCCGGTACGGGCTCTCGTTAAACTGTTCCAACGTTAAGTGCTTGGCTTCACGCTCAAGTCGTCGGGTCACCAAAGAATAGGTGCATCTATTCCGCAGAGGATCAAAATTGTGGTGGCATGCCTTCGAATCATCCTCAGGGGTGTTTCCCATCAGACCGTCGCCAATAGCCCGTTGTGCAGCTCTAGTGCGACGTAAATGAACCATAACAATTGTTTCAGGCAAATAAATTTGTCCATTCTTTTAATCTTAAGTATTTTTGAATAATGGTCTTAAATTTTTCAATTGAGCCGCGATGGCTCAAGGGATAGAGCGTTTGCCTTCCTATGAAGTGAACCGGGGTTCGATCCCTGCGATGGCTGGTGGATACGAATTCCACATCCTGCTTTCACCGACCACAGTGCTGACGTGAAATATCGTCAGTGGTAGACGGATCATGGGTTAGAGTCCCCTTGCTCTCGTGGGTTCTCGTGGGTTCTCGGGAGGTTCTCGTGGTCTTTCTCTCCATGTAACGCAAATGCTGGTTAGTTACATCAAAAAGTCTTCCACGAAGGCAAATTTCTCTCAATACTTGATCCAGGAGTTCCCTTGTCTTCTGAATTGGGTTCAAAATTACAAGGTTACTGAGTTGAACATTAGTAGTCATAAATCCGAAAATTGGGTCGGCTGTTCAACGATGGTTATATATATATATAAAAAAAGAAAATTCAACTAAATTTTTTTATAATTATAGTAAACTTAGCCCATTTCACGCTTAATTACTTCTCTACAATTTCAGGTCATTATTTAATTTTGACATCAATCATCGTTTTCCCCTATCTGATACCGTTCGCAAAGAATGGTCTCATAAGAAACCATCCATTGAGGTTCTTTGGGTGGGACTTAAAGGTCTATTCCGAGGGACTTGATACGCCTCGAATGAAACATGACAATTTTCGTTACAAATTTTCTTTACGAAGTTTTTAATTTCCTTATCCAGAAAAGTAATAAAATATATCCATACACACATTCTTTATTTCTAAAAAGAATATTCTTATTTTTTTCACGTAATAAACTGACTTTCGCTGAACTCCGTGATGTTATAGAGTCTCATATTATTTGACGCACTTTAAGATTCTATGTAAAATCTTCATTACACCTTTATACACCTTTATTGGTTATTGGTGATACACCTTTATTGCTTTTACACAACTGTTTGCAATTGCTCACGTCAGTGTATTAATTGGTTAAATTAGACAATAGATAATATAAATTAAACGATTGGATACATTAAACTTATATAAATATAGAATATTTATTATATCAGGTATTATATAAGTATATTGCAATGATTAGACCAAATTAATCTAAGCACTGTAGTGTTTTAATAATGACATGATTTGCACGAATTTATATGCCATACTATTATATTTAAACATACATATAATGGGTTTTTATTCCGGAGATTTTTCATATACTTCCTATTTGTACTTTTTTTAACGTATTGCATTACAATCTTAACAATTTGATACACGAACGTAAACAAGTACAAACCGGTTTCATCCGAGCAAAAACAATACAGCTGTATAGTATCACCTGATAATTATAATTTTACGTAGAATCTTATAATGAGTCGAATAATATTACCAGAGACTGTAGTTTGGCCTCAAACATATTTGTCTCATTTTTTTCATGTTCCTACACACATTCTTTCTTTCTAAATAAATAAAAAAATCCTTATTTTTTTTCACGTAATAAACTGACTTTCTCTAAACTTACTCTATGGTGTAATACAGTGAAGTAAATTTGAACTACAGGACGTTTTCATTTCTTTTTATACGTCTCTTAAAAAAGAAGATTCCGAACAAAAACTCAAGTAAAGAGAGGAATCCAAACAATGTATGGATCACAAATTTCAGTTCGCGGTCGGTAAAACTGATTCGCAAAGTGGATTTGATCATCTTTTCCCCTTCGGTAGTAGAAAGTTTGAAACGCGGAAAACAAGCGAAACATAAAATTAAATTTAAGGCACTGTAAGAGATTCTGAAAAAAGTTTCTCCATTTATCTGGCATTTTCTTTGTAGCCTTTCTCTCCCACTTTGGACGATCTATTTTTTTCTCCATCTTCCTTTGTCAGATCCTCTTTTTCCAGATTTTTCCTTTCCTTCTCCTGGATAGAATCACATTGATTTCCTTTCAACTCTTTGGCACCCGTCCCAGGAACAGAAGTGAAAAAAAGAATGAAAATTTGAGCATATATATAAAAAAAAAAGAAAAAAAATGGCGCAGACGAATAGACTGGTTGCTGATATAGGAAGAAACTTTTGTTGGCCAGCATTAATTTCTCATTAAACTGTACTTAACGAGTTGAGAACTTTATTTCACTTTTTTCAGAAGATAAAATTGCCTGTATAAGAAACGTTTTTTCGTCACAAATCTTAACGGATGTCATTAAAAAACTTCTGTAGTCGAAATTTGAATCTCAATTAAAAAGAAAAACTTAGTTTTGTTTTTCTTTTATATCTCATTTGCCGCTGTTTTAATCTTAGTCTTTAATCTTTTTGTCTTAGTAAAAACAACGAAATCAAGGAGTTATAGATACGGGGTGTTCGATAATCACCGTCCCTAATGTACAGAGTCATTTTCATATGGCTCAAATAAAACTAAAGCGTGATGAGTTGTAGCCACCATTAAAATTTTGCACTCTATAATTAAAAAATATATTCTCTAATAATCATGTATTTAAAATTTCTTGAGCATAAAAACATTGATCATAAAAACGCACTTTTTTTTTCTAAAAAAGGAATCTTAAATTTTTTCGTATAGCTAGCTATACATACATAATATACAGTGTACAAATTTTATTTTTTTAAAAAATACTGTAATTTTTTTTGAGAAATTTATTACAATTGCTCGCATGAACCCCAATTTTTTTTTAAAAAGCCATTTTTGAAAAATGTTTGACTAATATTTAAAACATGAAGTATCTTTAGAAAATTATCGAAAAAAAAGAAATTCAACATCTAACAAAAACAGCGTTCAGTCTCTGAAGGAAATTGTCTTTCTGTGATGCTTAGATCTAAAAAAGCTAAGAGGTTTAAAATTTTAGGGCCAAATAATTCAAAGCGATTCTCAAGACAATAATTCTAACACTATTCGAATAGTTAGCGTAAAAAAAATTGAACATTTTAATTTTGATACAAGAAACCTGAATTTCTGAAAGCCATCTAAAAGATACCTTTAATTTATAAGTTTCATAAAAGCAATATGAAAATTTTAATGGGTATTATCTTAATTGGGTACTTCGAGAAGAAGAAGATGGCAATAAACAAAATGGCTTATCAAAATTGATCTTTCCATATAAGTCAGAATGTTAATTAACGTGAAGTAAATTAAATACAACGCCGTATGGGATTTATTGAAATATAACTTTGTCAGATTTGTTATTTATTGACATATTTTATTGTAACACGTGATATATTTTTGTTTTGTGTACCTGGCAACTTCGATTATTAATTCATAATTAGTTTGTTTATGTTCTACATTGCTTGTCTTTGGGTTAAAGTAAGAAATATAGAGTGAAAGAATAATAAAACATATCACTGAAGAGAAATGATACTTGAGGGGTTAACTCGAATTAGAATGGAAAGAACAGTTGCTAATGTAAACAAAGCTAACAACGACTCAGGATACCCACACTTGCAGGTATCCCATAACAAGTCTTTATTACAGACAATTACAATACGTTGATAGTTTAGGAAACAATCCGTGCAGATTAATAGTTAAAATTTGAGTGCTTTAGAATTCTTCATTCACACTAAATCCATTTCGAAATATCGCGATACATTCTGCTTATAGGGGCAAAAGAAAATTATTGAAATTTGCATCGTTCTAGAAAGTTGGAAAGTGATCGAATTCCACAAGCATAAACTCAGTCATGAATTTGAGAAAATGAAAAAATGCGATTTTATTAAAATATATGAAGTTTTTATATGCCTATTAACACACGAGTCAGTACAAGGTGTCGAAATTAAAGCGTCATTTTGGAAATTTATTCTAATCTTACTAACCGTTTACCTCTAATCAATTAACATCTTTCACTCTTTTTTATTCCTAGTTTTATTCATCTACATATAAATCTGCTTGTTTCACACGCGCGCACGCACACACATATATATATATAATATTTATTATCTATGTAATTATATATATAATAATAGACATTATATATAATACAGTTGTTAGACTATATATATAGATAATTCTGAGACAAACTATTTCATTTCTTTTCTTATTCACTTCAATTCGCTTTGAAAAAAATATTTCTTTTGTGTTTCACATCTGCTAGGTGAATATTTATTGTAATTAACCTATTTCCAATAATCTAACTTCAATTCCAACTTCGCTTTTTTCCACCTCTTTTCATTTACCTTCATTTATTTCGGTGGCGTTGATTTACTGAAATTGGCGAACTTCCTTTTTTTTTTTTTTTGTAAGGAGATCGAAAATTCCTCTCCTTTTTTTTTAATTCAATATGCGGTTGCGATTGCTGGATAGAAAAAATAAAATTAATGAATAGAGAATTTTTTCGAACGATATTTCACGACTGTGCTGACTTGTTACTGGTAAACTTAGTTTATTTAATTTAGAAAATTTAATTTATTTAATTTTGTTCATTTAGTTCATTTAATTATGCGAATTTGGTTTAATTAGTGAGTAGTATTTAATTTAGTTGAAGTTAGAATGAATGTTTCAATAAACAAAATTATTTTATTTTCTTAAATCTAAAAAAAAAATAAAAAATTATGAACAAAATATGACCAGTAGAGTATTCAACTACTAAAACTTTGCACTGAACCACAGTATCATTCAAATTTGGTATAATCTTAAAAGGGTGTAAAATTGAACAATATTATCACTCAAACCTGGTAACATCAGGTTTCAATTAATAATTTTTTTAAAGTTTCCAGTGCATTTCCACCGTATGAAATTTCAAAGTACCGATATTATGGTTCACATATTTTTCTGAAAGTGTACCACTGCATTAATGTGTATCTGATTGGGTACTAAAACAATATATTTAATTTTATAACCGTCGTTGAACAGCAGACCCAATTTTTGGGTTTACGACTTCGAACGTTCAACTCCGTAGCCTTGAAATTTTGAACCCAATCCAGAAGAAAGAAAACTCCTAGATCAGGTATCGGGAGAAATTTGCCTTATTCGAGGTCTTTCTTTCGATGGAACTAACCGAACTTCCCACGGTTAGCCTAACGGCAAAGGGACTCTAACCCATGATACGTCCACCACTGAAGATATTTCACGTCAGGCATGCCAGGCAGTGGCACTGAACTAAACCTAGTATATATTTCGGACATTGCCGGCCAGGTGGCCGAGCGGTTAGCGTGCCTGACTGCGAAGCCAATGGCTGCGAGTTCAAATCCCGCTCGGGGCATGGATGACTTTCTCTATGTGTTGTCCTCTGTTGTGTGTGAATGCGTTCACAGGTGCCCACTGGGTAACATTAAATGAACAACACTCCCGGCATCTTCCCAGGCGAAGGACGTAAATGTTCAGTATCTGCCATTAGAAAAAAAAAATTTTTCGACATTTACCAAAGCGACTATGTGATTGTCAACATTCACTGGTGACAGTCAACAATCAACAATTTCGGGCATTGACAGAAACAATCGTTTGTTTTTGATTATTTATAGAGAGGAGTTTAAAAGAAGCTTTGTGCTAAAACAACTTTTGTATGCATGTATCTAACTGATTAAAGAATGGAAAATAAGAAGAGTTTATTGTATAGCCAAAATGCACTTAAAATTAAGTCAGATTCCATTTTAATTTCAATTTTTTTTATCATAATTATATCAATATTATATTATTAAATTTTTTCATAAAAGCGTTTTTAAAATGATCATGCTTATTAGAATTGCAAATTTTTTATCGAAAAAAAAATATACTTCATATAAAATAAATTCATGATAACTAATTGTCTTATGTATTTTTAAATATTTAATAATAAAACTTCATGCGAAATTTTTATGTCGAACAGTTTTTATCACGTAACAAATGGACGAAATAAAATGGGAAGCAAGACATTGCAAAATGCACTTACAGCAAGTACTTTCGGCATTCATTAGTTTCTTTTAACCATAAATCTGCAAATATTATATTTCATAAGTTTGTAAAATAATTATTTTTCTAATCAATAATTGCTTTATATAGGCCAAAGCACAGAGGCTAGAGAGTTCGCTTTCCAATGAGGTAAACCGGGTTCGAATCTCAACGATGGCTGGCCGATACGAATTACGAGGCTGGCCGACCTCGTAAAATAACCTCAGTGGTAGACGGATAATGGGCTAGAGTCCCCTTGCCGCCGGAATAACCGTGAAAGGTTTTCGTGGTTTCTCTCTCCATATAACGCGAATGCGGGTTAGTTCCATCAAACAAGTCCTCAACAAAGGCATATTTCTCCCGATTCTTGATCCAAAAGTTCCCCTGTCTTCTAGATTGAGTTCCAACTAGCAAAGCTACGGAGTTAAACGTTGGTTGGCTGTTCAACGACGGTTATAAAAAATATAAAGTAAAATAAAAATTAAGAGGAAACGTGAGATATACGAGAGTCTTCGAGCTGAAAAGATTGAAACGATCATTAGTGGATAAGACGTATTACACTAGCTGGCGGTAGAGTTTGGCAAAACGAATCATCGCATTCGAATCAGTAAAATCTAAGTACTATAGTACTCATCAAGTACTATTTACTCAAATATGTCCCCTTGCCGTCAGCCTAACCGTGGGAGGTTCTCGTGGTCTTCCTCTCCATGTAACGCATATGCGGGTTAGTTCCATCAAAAAAACCTCCACGAAAGCAAATTATTCCCAATACTTGATCCAGGAGTTCCCTTGTCTTCTGGATTGAGTTCAAAATGACAAGGCTACGGAGTTGAACATTAGTAGTCGTAAACCTACAAATTGGGTCGACTGTTCAACGACTGTTATAAAATATAAAATAATACTTTCTTAGATAAGATAAATCAGTTCTTGAAGATATCGCGTGCAGTTATAGGGAAAAAAAAAACAATTTAAAAATATATATATTTTCTTTACTACTTATTTTGTAGATGAAATTCACGTTAAATATTTATAGAAAAATACATTCAAGTAACTGACTCTACGAAATCATCAAATAAAAACTAAGCAAAGGAGAAGAACATTCGAATAAACCGATATTCCTTTTCCCTCAAAAGAAAAATGGATACGAATTCTGGAGGAGGTTTTAGAAAAATAAAGAAGGCACTTTTTTCTTCTATAAACGAGATTTCTAAGTTCACGGTAAAGGTTTCAGTTGTCCTTAGCAATGCAGACCAACCATTTTTCGTTGTTCGAAACTAAAGACATAAAGAAGAAAAGTAGTTGATCGCTGATTGGCTATATTTGCAAGAAATACTGATGATATCTCTCATTGACTTTAAAACGAAACAGAGATTTATGTCAGGAAGGTTTTGTAGAGGAGAATTTTATTATTGTACCGTTAAAGTGCAGAAATCATTGTTCTGCAGTTTGTTTAGGTTATGTGCCTGCTAACTAGAGTTAAATTATTATCCATTGCTATGGAGACTTATTAGGACTGCAGCGGCTTTTCTTTTTATTTTCACTAGCAGGCATTTTTAATGTATTTACAGAATAATAATGTAAAGTATTTTTGTATTCTTTTTTATTATTAACGTATAATAACTGTCTTGACGGTGATGTCAATATAAATAAGAATGCTGAAGAAGGTAAAGTATTTTGTGATGTCTTGAAACACGTACATAGGCAGGATATGAAAATCAATCCGACAGTTTTTGCAACCCATAATTTGAAATGTTGTGGCGTTTAACGGAGTCAATCCAAAAAGGAAAAACATTTAACCAATGAGTAACCAGTGATCGTAATAAAACGATCACAACTTTTCTTAATTTTTTTTGTTCATTTTTTCCCCCTGAAATAATGCGGGTAGTGTGCTCATTACCTGGATGATCTGCAATCTAGGTGTTCGTAAAAATAAGACATTTGCTGGAACAACAGAAACGTTTTTGCACACATAAATTAACATAATGTTGTTCGTTATCTAAACAAGAAATATAAAAAAAATTTAAAATCAATGCCTACTTAGGTCAGCAAAAAAAAAAATATTACTTTAGTTACTTTTTATTAAATAATTATAATTTTTTGTCCCATATAAAACTAAAATTAATTCATTAAATTTAATTATTGAATTAATATATGAAAAAACTGTATTAACATCAAATGTCATCCAGTACACATTTTTAAAAAAAAAGTGCGTGGTGTCCCTCCGCGCGGAAGAAGTTAAACTTCGTAACCTGTGGCGTTAATTGTAGAAGAATCAGCAGTCGTAGAAGGATCACTAGTTCTATTCAACGACTCTTTTTCCTGCTCCCTATTAAATTATATGTGTATCAAGACAAACTAAAAGAATATTAATTGGGTATACTATAGCCTACGTCACAGATCGTGTTATTCCTACTAAATTTAACTAGTAAACAGCATTTTCCGCGAACCTGATTTCCAGCAACAAGTAAAAGCATCAAACGAAGTGTCTTGTTTATAGGTCGCTACTCGCCAGGTTGGAATTGTATTAGTCTAGTTCCTTTGGAAATAATTTATATTGTTGTTTTACCGAAGTTTATGCATTTAGTAAGCATATTTAAAACTCAGTTTATTAATTAAACTAAAAGGTAAATGTTATTCCTAGTAAGTGGAAGTAGTTGTGCTTTTTTCATATTATACCCAATTAAGAAAAGTTTTATGACTTTTATTATTTTTATGCTAGTGAGAACCAAAACACTATGGAAATGAATGGGGGAAAACTGGATCCTACCACGTGATTTCCCGGCCAATAAAAATGTAGCGTTAAACGTTTAACGCAACCTTGTTGGAAGTCGCATAAGAAGTATAACTTCAAAATGTATTTAAACTAGAGTGGATGAACTATTTTATTAGCAATCAAGGTATATAAATATGAGTGTGAACTAATAGTAGGAATTGGGTATAATATGAAAAAAGCACAACTACTTCCACTTACTAGGAATAACGATTGCCTTTTAGTTTAAGGTCTGGTTTCTTAGGACAAGCGCCTTATCTGGGCGTCAGCGGGACGTCAACGTCCCGCTGACGCCAACAAAATACTGGTTTGTTAGCTCAAGGCCTGGTTTCTTAGAACTAGCGCCTTATCTGGGCGTCAGCGGAAAGTTGACGTAGAGCTGACGCCAAAAAAATACTTTTTTGTTAGCTCAGCGTGAGCAGTCGGTCCAACGCAGACATTATCTCTCATTGCGCATGCGTTAATAACGTAAACAAATATTTATTTTGAATTTGTATTGATTTTGTTATTGTCGACCAGTGTTTTAGAGAACAAATAATGACTTTGTCCAAGAAAAAACACATTATAGCTGAGCTAAATGAAGAGTGTCATGTTTAATGAAGAAGCTATGTTTAATGTAAAAATCAAAATCTTGGCTGATTTCAATGTGCTGTTGGATGTTGTCCGCCATTGGTTCTGCGGTTAACGTCACGTTGTAATCCAACTGCAGTTGAGTTGGACGGCAATTGTAGTTCAAGATGAGCGTTCGATGACGTATACTATCAAACTCACAAACGGACCAATCAGAGGTTAGCGCTGATTTTCAGCTGACGGCGTCCTGTCCTAAGAAACCAGGCCTTAACTCTGCTAAACTTCAATGTGCATCAAAAGTGGTGCTACCACGTCATGTTCTTTATTGAATGTATCTGACACAGAGAATATAAAATAATCAAATATTTAAATATGCGCAATAAACTACTTTTTGTTCAAATAGAGCTATAAGTTAGAAATTATCACCGATGTTATTTTTAAAATGCGTGATAAACGGAATAGCTTATAATAAAATTTAAAGCAATGACTAACGCTTAACCCATCAGAAATTCCATATCGTTTTTCGCTCATCCCTATTTAATGAATGAACTAATATTTGGGAAAAAAACTGTATTGACATCAAGTGCAATCCACTACAAGTTCAAAAAAAGTTTATTTGAACTTGAGTGGATTTTGTTAACGATTTGAACAAGATATAAGGAACTAATAGTAGGAATAGAAAAGTGAAGTTACAACAATCAAAAAATGAGCTCATTAGTCAATGGAATCTATCTATTAAATAACAGGGAATAAAATATAAAGGTAACTGAGAATGATATGAAATAAATGAATGAGAATTAAATGAGAATGTCATTACAAGAAAAGGAGAGATATAAGATCTTTGGAGCATTAAAGATACTGAAACGATTAATGTGTACATGATCTAGATCAGTGGATTCCAACAGGCGGCCCGGGGGCCGCATCCGGCCCGCGAAGCCTTTTTTTGTGGCCCGCAAACTAAAATATATTAGTTGTCATTTTTTTGCGGACAATCTTCGTAAAAAATCTATATGGGTTTAAAATAATTTTATCATTAATAAAAACTTAATTTCTTCGTTTCTGTAAAATTTATCATAACAACGGTGCAAAAAAAAAATATTTCTCAGGTTTTGCATCCAAGAAAATATTTATTCAAATACAAAAATAATTGTGTATGTTGCTGTTTTTTATTTTATTTTGTTGTATTTCCTGAATATAAATTTAGCAAGTGTGTATCAGAAATTTTCTCAAAGAAAGTCTCCGATAATATTTACACACACATTTGTAAATTTTAAATTTAAAATGTAAATATCTATTCTCTGGTGGTTGCAGCAGACAAACCTCAATTTTGTCATTGAACATTTTGTGTGCTACTATGTAAGTTTTAATACCAACCTTTTTAAAGTTTTATATTTTAACAATTGGATATCTGTTGCACATTAATTGTTTAATGCATGGGTGCACATTAAAGTTATTGTAGCCCGAATTTTTTAATATGCAATTAAATATTTTTAAAAACCTACTTTTCATTTTAATTTGCAATTCAATATTTTTGTTTTGTACAACTTGGTAAAAATCTGACAGTAATATTTAATGTTCCTTCAAACATAAAAGAGTGCTACATAAAATTTTGTTAAAGTTGCGGCCCCCCATTTGATTTGTGTTTTTAATTGTGGCTCCCGACCTCATGTAAGTTGGAAACCCCTGATCTAGATAAATATATAAAAAAACACAATTCATCATTTTAACGAAGCAAGTCAGTTAATTATAATAATATGCACATTAACTTAATTATCACTTTTAAATTTTGAAATCCCTGACTGTTGGAAACGATGTACACATTAGGAGTCAAATTCACATTTAATTGAGGAAAACATACGCGCAGAAGCTTTGTCAGAATCTGACGATTTACTATTTAGAACAGTCAAATCAAAGATAAAATTCTAATGACCGAAAACAGCAAGCACTTAAGAATGCCATTAGTAATTTTAAAAAATAATACAATTAATCTTTTAAATGATAAACAAAATTATTTTGTTTTTCTTGTTAAGACATTGTTCCATATCCATATTGAGTATTCACTGACGGCGAAACATTAAATGCTTTTTCCTCTATATTCACTTTTACGCACTTTTTCTAACTTTAAAAGAATAACATACTAAAAATAAATGCACGAAATTTCAGTAATTTTCTTTATCTTATCTTCAAAAAATTAGTATAGCATTATTAGTTTTCATTTGTAATTTCAGTAATTTATCTTCAAAAAATTATTATAGATTTATTAGTTTTCATTTGTAATTTTCATAAGAGTTAACCCTTTCGTTACGGGAGTCCGCTCCCTGAATTGTAATGCAATTTGGATTAATGAAATTACTCTTGTAATTTATTCTGTATGTTAAATTTTAAAACAAGGATCGGCACACTAACTCACATAACTGTTTTTACTCTTTGATTATTACCTTTTGTCGTTTGCAAGGATCCACTTTTGGTTTTCTCCTGCCGAAGGAAAATATCTTCCTGTATTAAAAGAAAACCTTTTAAGCACTTTCAAAATATACTTTTGGTGGTATTAATCCAATATAGGGCAATTTATTATTAGTCAGTGGCAGTTGAACCGATTAGCTAACGGTATCACACTGACGCCGGTTAAATGCAAAGCTCGAAGCAAAAGGGTTAATAAATGGGTTATACATAAAATATAAAATTTAAAGCAATTGTAGCGAAAATTGCTATTGAGAAAGTAAAGTAATAAAACTTTTGTTTAAAAAAAAATACTAAATAATTTTGAAACATATACTCAGTAAGATAAAAGTTAAAAAACAGCCAATTTTTTTCAGTTTTAAAATGAAGAAAAAAATTTAATATGAGTTGTTGGAATTCCTGCGCAAACGCGAGTGCGCAAATGATATGACATCTCATCGTTAGAAAAGGTATCTGCTACCGTGAATGACCGAAATCAAGAGAATGTCGACTTTCACCGGTGAATGTCGACAATCACATGATCGCTTTGGAGAATGTCCGAAATATTTGTTATGCCCGATTTGATTTTAATTTATTCGTTGATATTATTATATTTATTCGATATTTTAATATCTGCTGAGAATAGATTAGGAGGAACGTTAGTGTTCATGTTACCGGTTAAATGCATACTGGGCACTTGACCTTAATACAAAACAAACAAACATACTACTGTAGGGCATAACGGGCAGTGGCTCTTAACTAAACCTAGTATATATTTCGGACATTTACCAAAGCACTGTGTGATTGCCAACATTCACAAGTAGAAGTCAACAATCACCTAATTTCAGTCATTCACAGTAAAATATAAAGTGGTAACACAAAACCTGAGTTCTTATTGGTTCCTTCTTCAAACTCAGCCTTTATGCCTGATGTTATGTTGTTGCTCGCGAGCTAGTGATGCTGTTTTTTCTATGAATATTTTAATTTATAATAAATAGATTTTGTTTTTTTAAACTCTGTCTTCAATTAAAACTGCACTTACATAATTCTTAGAAGATATACGAGCACTTCCTTTATGATTCTTGTATGGAAGAAATGGTACAAGAAATGGTACTTGCATGGTATAACATTAAAAGAAAGGGAAAAAAAGCTACAAGAAATGGTATTTGTATGGTTACAACATTAAAAAAAATGGTACTTGTATGGTACAACATTAAAAGAAAGGAAGAAAATGGTACAAGAAATGGTACTTGTATGTTACAACATTAAAAGAAAAAAAAAAGAACTATTCTTTATGCATTTGAAAATAAGCCTATCACGATGAATATTGATTTCGTGAATTTAATTCCCCCTCCCCCTCAAAGTCCAAACACAACATTCAGAATATTTAGAGGGAATCGATAAAAAGCAATCAACTGGGTATTCAACGACCAAAAAGAAGAAAAAAAAGCATCGATTTCTTTTTTAGATATACAGTTTCGAAAGATATCTTTTTTTCTTTCTTCCTTCTCTTTTCATCAAATAATCAAGTGGATGGAAATTTCAACATTTTAAGAAGATGCAAATTTGTATTTAAACTCGGAGAAAGTCAGACTGCTTCGATTAATTTTATTTTTTTAAAAATCATTAGATTTAAAAGTTACCCTGAAATAATGAATACGTAGGGGGAAAAAATTGTGATTTTTTTCTCATAAGAAAATTCAGAAAAAGATCATCAATAGAGATAGTGGGAAATTAAGCTCAAACTTAGAATGAATATAATAAGCTACAACTGAATGCTTAATACCAAGAAAATGATGGCCCTTAAAGCTTTTACTTACAGTTATTTCTTTAAAAAAGGAGCCCATTACTTGATAAATAGGTTCAAGTTCAAATGCATTTTTGTAAATCTGTCGAGGATGACAATGGATGTTGTTAATACAGTTTTCTTCAAATATTAATTCATTTATTAAATAAGGATGAGCGAAAAACGAAATGAAATTTTCTGATTCGTTAAGCGTTAGTCATTGCTTTAAATTTTATTATAAGCGATTAAATTTTACTATAAGCGAATTTCTAACTTATAGCTCCATTTGAACAAAAAAAAATAGTTTATTCCGCACATTTAAATATTTAATTATTTTATATTCGCTGTGTCAGATTAATTCAATAAAGAACATTACGTGATAGCACGCGTGGTCCACGCCAGCCAATTTATACTTTTACAGTAAGGCTACTATACTAATTCAGGGGCTCTATTTTACAGGTGTCTGAAACCACGCGCCTTTTTTTCCCTTCCAATTCCTACTTAGTTCATGCTCTCCCTATTATTTTGATCAAACTTTCAATCGTTAATCAAATCCACTCAAGTTCAAAATGCATATTTTTAAAACTTGTATTAATTCATTAATTAAATTTAATAAATTAATTTTAGTTTTATATGGGAGAAAAATTTCAATTATTTAATAAAAAGTAACTCAAATAAAAAAATTTTTTATTTACCTAAATAGGAATTGACTTTAATTTTTTTTAATATTACTTGTTGATTATATAGTTAATTTCATCATAATTTTTCCTTATACGGATTGAACCATTCAGTTTTGTATGACTCAACTTTAATGAATCATAGTCTTAAATTTCTCCTTTTACAATATATTCCAATTTTTCTTTTAAAAAAAATTAATAATACCCAAAATATTTTTACATAGAAAGCTTTATTATCTCCTCATAAATTATATCTAAAAACTCTTGTTTGGATAGCAATGTCAGATGCGTATACTGGGAACACGTACAAACTTCTATTCATAAACCCCATACAATTTCTAAACTAGTATTAGTGCAACCGTCGCGAGATTAGATTCATTCCATTCAGAGTAAACACAATGCCTCACTTTTTTATTCCTTTTTTTAATTCTCATTCTCTGTTCTAATTTCTCGACAAAAAAAGGCGGGAAAAGATTATCTTAGCTGGAGCTGACGTCATAGATCACATGTGTGGATTATAGCTTCTTGAAGAACAATTGAAGTGCGATTGTTTTGTGTAGTTTTACTCACAGTTAAATGTTTATATACTCCCAAAATCGATTTAAAAAAAGGTCCTCCGATGATCAGACAGTTTAGATTTTTCGACAGCCCCATGGATGTCGGAGTTCTACTGTATATTCTATGGTAATTTCCTACTGCCAAAACACATCTGAAATTTCTAAAGTTTATTTCAAAAGACACAATAAATAAGTATTTAGGCAAATCTTGGTTTTCTCAGTCACCCTTGGCCAAGTTGTGGCGTAACTACCACCACAATTATTAATTATCAATTCACTAGTATATAAGACACTCGATTCATTCTTGGAGTAACTTTTGATAGATGAAGGTTGGCGTTGTCGATTTCAACTCTCCTCACATTGGTGACCCGGAAGTGATATGATCTCGCCTACTTCGATGGTTGGTCCCCACATTGAGTAGTTAACTTGCTATTTATGATTGCGTCATCGTCATCCTCGCTCTGTTGCTTCTCAGTCTCATTTACACACAAAGGGATCCTGCACACACTCGACTGCTAATAGCAAAACATGAAAGGCCACACACACAACCGTGAACTTAATACAGTTCTCACGGAAAACGCTCAAAGTTGGGTGATCTTAATATAGCTCTCACCACAGACCCTCAAAATCCGGTGAACTTAATACAGCTCTCCCGGTCTTTAAAAAATACGACTACTAGTGATATCCGTTCATCGAATTCTATCCCTGATTAAAAAAAAGTTCTGGTGGGGGAGTATTGTGGTGTGCCGACCAGGTGGCAGAGCGGTCAGCCAATACCTCCTAGATGGGAAGAAAGCCGAAGGACGCAAAACGATGACTCATACAGTTAGGCCCAGATTTGCTGATCACTTCTGATGATGACGGGTTTTTTTCCCTTCTGTTTCTCGACACTTTTTCGTTACTCTTCTACTAATTTTTTACTTTCTACAAATTATTATTATTTTTTTTGTCTAGATTAAATTGTGTAAAAATGCTTAATATATTTATTTGTTTTCAGAAATGATTAACAATAAATCAATTCTAACAAAAATAACTGCTGTGTGAATGAAAAAAATATATTTTTAAGCATTAAATACCAGTTTTATTTTATAAATTGGAAAATTTTATCTAACTTTTTGTTATAAAATGTATGGATTAAAAACAAAGAATTATATTTTTAAAGGGATTTTACACATTTATTATTATTATAATTTTGACATAAAACTAAGAAAGGGGTCTAATTTTTATAATATGATACTTACATTTTTAGTAGATGATTATTTTGGATTTTAATGATTATGTTTTGCATGTTATTAGAACTAGAGCATACAAAATAAAATAGAAATTGCTTATAAACAATGACATAAAATGAGCTTAGGAAAATTTAGAAAATCAAATGCAGTCTTCAAACAAGGTTTAGATAGAAAAAAAAAACATATCAAAAGCATGATTATAATTTTTATTTTTTTCCTGTGGAAGTGTGATTGTTAAAAGTGATAAACTAAAATTAAAGTAAGCAACCTTAGATAACAAATATTTTATTAAATAGCAAATTCAAAAAACGATATTCCTTGAAGTGTGAAAAATTTTACTGAAATATGTTAAAACTTTCAGTAACATTTAAAAAAGTATAATTTTTACCCATCACACTGATAAACTAAAATAAAGTAAGCAACCTTAGATGACAAATATTTTATTATGTAGCTAATTCAAAAAATGATAAATAAAATGTATTTACTGAAATATGTTAAACATTCAGTAACATTTAAAAAAGTATAATTTTTACCCGTCACACTGATAAACTAAAATAAAGTAAGCAACCTTAGATAACAAATATTTTATTAAGTAGCAAATTCAAAGAATTATAAATAAAATGTAAACACAAATTTTACTGAAATATGTACTGAAACATATAAAAATAATTCTAATGTCATTTAACATTTCTTTTCTAATGTCATTTTCCTTGAAATGCATCTCACATACCTATAACAAAATGAATACAATATTTATATGTGCATTTAAAATAAATAGTATATACTATATTCATGTATGAAAAAATAATAGATTTTTGTAGAAAAATTTATTGATTTAAATTTCATAATCAAATAAAAAATTTTTTGCTTTAAGCAGTTACCTACAATATATTATGGTCAATCAAAAATGCTTAAAGTTTGAGCAAAAATTTAATAAAATACTAAAATTATTAATATTTTTATAAAATAAAACTCTATAAAAATAACTATATATATAAAAATAGCTATATAGTTATTTTATCATTATACACAAAATTTATTACAATAGTTTGCGATATGATTGATAAGAACAACTTAATTATTATAATTAATTTATCCACAATTCAAAATAATTTACTCTTAGTAAAAATATAATAAAGAATCATAATTAAATTTTTAAAAATAAAAACAAATATTACTCACTTTAGAATTCCTTACAACTTCAAAATCTCTTGGCATGGCGGCAAGCCATTTCTTACGTATTGGGAACTCCACAAACTGATACTTTTGTACCATCAACTTTGTAATTTCCTCTGCAGTTTGGTACACAGCATTCATATACAATTATTCATAACACTAAGAATTAAATTAATGCTGACATTTATAACATTTGTAGAATAAATAAAAATTTTACGAAGAACGTTGACATCAGAACACCGACGGTTGTTTACAAATTCAAATCAGAAATATTCGCCAATTGGCTGAATGCCGACCCAGGTTACAATACTTCAGAATATCGCCAATGGCTCGTTTGATCAGATTCGGAGTTTTTCGTAAAAATAGCTACCCTGACTGGTTTTCCTCTGGGCCTAACTCTACTACGTCATCATCGCCTATAGTAACCCGTTGTGGGGCTTGATTCCTCTCTAGGAGGTATTGGGTCAGCTCGCCTGACTTTGAAAACAGTGGCTGGGGGTTCGAATACCGCTCAGGGCATGGATGTTAGTGTGTTGTTCTCTATTGCGTGAATGTGGCCCACTGTATAATCGGGTATCTGTGGCGGCGAGGGTAATGTTGTTCGCCTCCGTGACTTAAAGTTCACAGCTGCCCACAGGAAAACGTTATTTCCGGCATCTTCCTAGATGAAGAACGAAAGCCGTTAAAAAAAACTTTTTTTTATTTCTAATAGGTGCGACGATAGGATCTAAATTAGGAAGAAAACTAAATTTGGTTTCATAAAATATATAAGCTATCACAAAATAAATATTTGTTTCTTTAATAATGTGAATATAATCTTTAAATTTATAATCTAACTAATCTTTTAAATCTAACTAATCTTTAAAATTTGTTTTCCGCTTAAAACTAATATAAATTAACATTAGACGATTTGTATAGATTTTTATTTTTATTTATTTATTTTGCATTTCTTGTTCTTTTTACGAAGTGCAATGTTACTACTTTTTACTATATTTATATCAAAGTAAAAAACTTATATCAAGTTGATTTTCATTTTGCATTTCTTATTCTTTTTACGAAGTGCAATGCTACTACTTTTTACTATATTTATATCAAAGTAAAAAACTTATATCAAGTTGATTTTTTTTTTAATTTTTCTTTCTTTTTTTTTTTTAGGTAAGTCACTCTTTGGAAATTTGTAGTGTTAAGGGATTTGTTTCATTGATTTCTAAAATCTTGAACCGGTTTGAATCAATATTATATTTACTGATGGTTTCCAAAAATACAGGTATGAATGAAATAAAAAAAATGTATTCTCTCAGTGTATATATGAAAGTGATTTTATTGAATCAAATGGATATCTTATCACATGTTTGTGTACATGCTGTTGTGCATGGTGTACATTATGTATATATTTTTTTCAATTTCACAAATAATCTTAAATGCTATGGAATTTATGATTATTGCAGTTTATTAGAGAGTTTTTATGCTTTCCAGTTTATTATTTTATATCTTTGGCTAAAAGTGCTTTTAAAATAAATTAGTTATTGATTTCTGAGTGATTTATCATTTAATTGTTAACGGAATTTTTATTTATTGTAACAATTTATAATAAAAATTTATAATAGGTGAAATCAGTTTCATTAAGAGAATAAAAAATTCCAGATCATAACTACAGATCATGAATTTAAATTTCTTTTGATTGCTTGATTTTTTCTTCAATTTTGTGTTATTCGGTAATTAACGAAATTTTTATTGCTGTTAATTATATTGAAAGTTAAATCTATACGGAAATTAGTTTCCAAAACTTTAAGAAAATGAAATCTTAAATAATAACGATATAAAAATGCAATTAAAATATTATATTTTTATAAAATTGTGGTGTTATTAATGCCACTAAAATGCAAATTATTTCCTTTTATTAAGCATTCATTATAATTTAGTATTATGACGGAATTAAATTTTATTTGCATTAAAGTTGTAAATTAATGCATTTTAGTAAACTATTCATATATTTAGTAATATATTTAAAGTTGTAAATTAATGCATTTTAGTAAAATGTTCATAATAATGTATTGTGACTAGAGAATTAAATCTCTTTTTGAAAGGTAATACATTTTATTAATTGCAGTATTTTGAGAGATTTAAATTTTGTGATATTTATTTTCTGTTGAAACCATTTCATGTTTTAATACCCTACCAATGCATAAAACATAAAAACTGAAGTCAGCAAGAATATTTTTCTTTCTTTATCTAAATCAGAAAAGAGAAGAAAAAAAAATTCTTTCGCATTCAGTTTACGGACCTCACTATAAACACAAAGATTTCTTTTCCTTCGTTTACATGGAAAGGAAGAAAAGGGAGGGAAAAAAAATGCTTTCCCGAGTTCTCCAATTTTTTCCGAAACTTTCATGGAATTATTTGTTTTTCGGTCTTTTAAAGAATGTTAATACCCGTCTTTGTTAGAATTCGAATGTTTTGTTTTTCGATTATATTCCTTCGTCATCATTTTTACTAGAGGTTTGTAGGTTTGTTTATTTTACAGTTAAAAGTTTGTTTTCAAAATGTTAAGTGCACTCCTATTTTAAGAATAAAAAGAAAACTCTATTATCATATTTTTATTCGCGTTGTTTTAAAAATAGGTGTCTCGATTCATTACCATTACTTTAATGTTGATTTAGTGATTTATTAGATTTATTTATGATAAATTGGATTCCAGGTTGAAATCTTCCTTCTGTTTTCATTTATTTATAAGATTAGAATTTTATTTGGAATAATTAAAATTACAATTATAAATTTTCTCTGTTTTTTAGGTGTCAAAATTTTTGTACTACATTCCTTAAATATTTAGATTTCAAAATTAAGAGCTGAAATTAAGTTTTACATCAAATAACTTAGCTTGACTTAACTTAGGTATTAGCTATATATATATATATA
>NC_092212.1:89620162-89641007 GCF_043381705.1 Parasteatoda tepidariorum
TATATATATATAGTTGGATTTCTGAACTTCCATTTTTCCTCTATTTCACGATTCTTTTTCAAGGAACTTTTTGAAAATTTTCTTCGTGAAATAACTTCCAAATAGCGAAGTGAATTTTCTATTTAACGAACTTTTCTTTGGGATCCACTTTCACTATATGCCGAAATATTTCAATGTTGTTAATGCATTTTATGGGGGTCATGACCTTGAATTGTTTTTCGAAGCCACTTAACTTTCAGAGAAAGCAGTAAAATCCCTTTCCCTCTTTTTATGAAAAAAATTTGAAAGCGAACGCGTATTAGCGTAATGATAGCGTAAAAAATATTTCATTTTTGTGGTCAGTGAGATTACTTTTTGCCTGTTACTAACCATAACTGTAGCAGTTAATGATAATGTAAAAATCTAATTTTTCAAAAAATCACGGTATGAGAAAATTAAATTGAATAAAAAATTTTCTTTAAAATTTAATTATGTAATTGAATAAAAAATTTAGTTTAGTGCGCAATAAGATAATTTTTTTTCAAATAGAGCTATAAATTAGAAATTATAACTCATGATATTTTTAAAGTATGCAAAAAAAAAAAAAAATAGTGCGTGGAGTCCCTCTGCGCGGAAGAAGTTAAACTTCGTAACCTGCGACGTTAATTGTAGAAGAATCAGCAGTCGTAGAAGGCTCTGTAATAACGGCAATATTGTGCATTTTTCCCTCGTGGACCTCTTGAACCTGTGGAAGTGTTTGTGGTTGCCTCATCGTCTCGCCATGGAAAATGTATTTGTATTAATAACGTATGTGAATGCGTCATAATGTAATTTCAAAGGAGAAAGCCTAACAATCAATTGATATTCACAAGAAACGTACCTTGACATAACCTTAAATCCGTCGCATTGTCCGTGGGATTGTTTTCACTCATTTTTAACAATTGTTATCCACCAAATTTGAAAATAAAAAATACTATCCTATTGGATTATATGTGTATCAAATCAAACTAAAAAAATATTTATAGACAAACAATACTTTTATGACTTTGATTATTTTTACCAAACAATACCATTGAGAACCAAAACAATATGGAAATGAATGAGAGAAAACTGGATCCTACCACGTGATTTCCCGGCCAATAAAAATGTAGCGTTAAACATTTAACGCAACATTGTTGGAAGTCGCATATTTTCAAAAAGAAAAAAAAGTCAGAAAATTCTATTTTGTTTTTCGCTCATCCCTATTTAATGAATGAATTAATATTTGAAGAAAACTGTATTAACATCAAGTGTTATGCACTACAAGTTTAAAAAAATGTATTTGAAGTTGAGTGCAGTGGCGTACGCAGAATTTTTTCAAGGGGGGTGTTCATAATTTTCTGGAACTACTAAAAGAAATTCGAGTATGTAATAAAGCACTATTATTTCCCTAATTTAGACAGCTAGACTATTTTGACTTTTTATTTAGACAGCATTGTTTAGTTAAATTTTGATTTGATTTTTTAAATTTAAGAACATAATGTAATATCTTTTGAAAAAAAGTCATATGGGTGGGAAGTAACACTTTGAGGGCCACTTTCACATTCATCAGATTTTGTTATGCTAGAAACGTTTTCTTCAACGGAAGTATCACATTTCCGTACAACAGAAAAACTTACATTGGTACTATATGCTGTCACTTCACTAATTTCAGGTCATGATTTTTCTCAAAGTAATTAAAAATTGTTAAATTCTTGCGTTTTGACATCCTAAAGATCCAAGAACAGAAAATATGTATATATATATATTGGCGCAGAAATATCCGCTATGTTACTATCTCAAAGTTTCGAGCGGGTAGGAATAACTTCAACGAGCACAGTATCACCAATGGTATTGTTACTGATTTCTTCCCTGGTCAAAATAGTGGCGACGACGGGTTCGGCGATTGAATGAACTTTTTGTTAAGACAAAACAGATTTAGCGACAAGCTCCGAAAGACAAGCGGCAGAGATAACTCTTAGTCCGACGAACTCCACTAGCTAACTAAGCTAGCGAACCACTAGCTAGCGAACTCCACTAGCTATTCAAGTTTTATCAGTGTACCTATCCAGTGTTGCATATCTGCTCTTTCATCGCAATCGAAAAATAAATTGGAGGATGGGAAGGGGATTGCTGCGCTAACAGTAAGTTAAATCTCAGAATGTACAATAGTTGAAAATCATAATTCTAGTCTGGGTTATACATAACAATAAAATCGCAATTTGATACATAATAATAGAAACAATTGAAGATAAAAGAAAAGTAAATTATTTACACTATTCTAGGATTCCAGAATCATCGCGTTAAGATCTCGCGAATGCCAGCCAGTCTCGAAAACTATCGCGACTGGCAGGACAGAAAGGAACCAGTCCGTAACGTTATCACGTGAATGTGGTTTCGAAAGTACAACCTTATTATAGTAAATGTTTTTTCAGTATTCTGAGAAATACCGTGAGAAAAAAAAAGTAGGCAAAAGGCAAATAAAAATATATAGTCTTAAAAAATAATAGCCCGCTTAATTTCTACTAAAATTTTCATTTTTGCTATTTTGTCTGAGCTCAAGGGGGGTGTTTGAACCCCTAAACCCCTCCCTTGCGTACGCCACTGGTTGAGAGGATGAATAAAAAGTATTTTATGAACGATTGAAAATGTGAACAAGAAAATAGGGGGAGTGTGAACTAATAGCAGGAATTGAAAACTGAAATCAAAAAACAAGTTTATTTATTTAGGGTCACAAAAAGACGTGTAGAAATAAAAAACTTTTCCAGAGCTATTTAGATCAAAGAAGGTATTAAAATCATTTATTCGAGTACTATACAAAACACATAAACAGTTTTTCGTCACTTCTCTTCTCCCGACCTCTATAAATATTGGTTTCGAAACATCTCTTTTTTTAAGTAGTCTTTTAAATATTTCTAAATAGCAAAAATGTTTTTGAGCTGTACAATTTGCGGTGTAGAGAACTAAATATTAATTCTGAGACAAACTATATATAAAAAGAAAAATCCTACAAACGAATTTATAACGTTAAATTTTCAAAATGAAGAGGTCTACTAATTCAAGGTGTAAAAAACTCCAGACGTTACGATTTTTTTCAACAAAATGTAAGCATTTTCTCTACAAATACAGTTCAAGAATTAATTTCGAAATTTAAATTCTAAGTAGCTTAATTTGAGCCAAAATATTATAAAATTAATTTTTGAAGCTAGAAGTTTGAAAATCTGCAACAGTTATTTAATTTCGGAGCCAAAATACTTTTTTTCTGTAGCCCTCTTTTTAAAATAATATTTTGTACCCATAATGTAGAGTAATAATGCAGATTGTGCTTCTACTTTCGAGTGATGATGAACAACAGCCCAAAAAAAAAAAATTGAAATAAATTTAACGAAACAAAAAATTTCTAACATTCTGGGCAATTAAAGATTTTTCATTCCAAGAAATTATCCTTGAAATAGTTTGCCTGAAATATTAGAAATTGCTTTGTTTAATTAAATAAATTAAATAACTTTCAGTTAAATAATTAAAATTAATTTTAATTAAGTAGTTTAATTTTAATTAAATAAATTAAATAGATTTCAATTAAATAATTGAATTGAATTTTTAATTAAATAAATTAAATAATTTTGAATTAAATAAACTAAATAATTTTTAATTAAATAATGGAATTTAATTTTTATTTAAGTAATCAAACTTAATTTTTAATTAAATAAATTAAATAATTTTTAATCAAATAAATTAAATATTTTTTAATTAAATTAATTAAATAATTTTCAATCAAATAAATTAAATAATTTTTAATTAAATTGATTAAATAATTTTTAATCAAATAAATTAAATAATTTTTGATTAAATTAATTAAATTTAGTTTTTAATTAAATAAATTAAATTATTTTGAATTAAATAAATTGAATTACTTTTAATTAAATTAATTAAAAAAAATTAACTAAATAATTAAGTTTAATTTTTCAATTAAATAATTTTGAGGAGATCAGTGTACAATTTTCATAAAATGGTGTGCATAAGAGAACTAATATTTCATAATCTTAATCAATGCATAATTAATTGTAAGAAACAGTGCATGCATGCATACATTAATAAATGCACACCATTTCACCGAAAAATCACAATCCCCATTAGATTTCATGAAGAACTAAGTATAATCCTTAACTACACTCAAAAGAAAATGACTTTCAAACTCACGCATTTCAATTAATTTAAAATCTTTGATCTTTTCTCATCAAAGCTTTCCTTCAACCTTGCAAGGGGAAATAATTGATTTAAGAAACAGGGCGCATATGCATCGAGGGAAGACCAGCGGTTAGCGCCCCAAAACTGCTCTTGCGGTCCCTTCATAGGGCGTATATGTAATTAAATTAGGGCAGTCGTTAAATGGAGAGTGCTTAATGCTTAGGAATGCTGAATTTTAGTGACGCGAAAAAGGCGATTAATTCTGCCTTACTTAATCGCCACTTAATGTATCGCTGAGCTGCGCATTCTTTTTTTGCATTCTCTGAGCAATCATTAATTAATTGCGATAATTAAGATGACAAAGTTGCCAATGACAGGGGCTAGGATATTCTGTTGACGTAAATGAGTTTTGGAACTATACTTTTATCGAGCAGGTGTGGATTTAATTTTACCCGAACTAATGGATCGAACTATCTGATGACGATGACTTTGTTTTTTTAGAATAACCGCATATTTTTCGAAAATGAATTTTTAACTAGACAAAAGAATTAGTTCGTGTTTTTAAAAAATTATTTTCGAGCAAACATAAAAGTTTTTCAATAAATTATATTTGAATTGAATTTGAATTGATAGAACTCTCTGATGACGAGGACTTTGTTTTTTTTAGAATAACCGTATATTTTTTGAAAATGAATTTTTAAATAGACAAAAGAATTAGTTCGTGTTTTTAAAAAATATTTTCGAGCAAACATAAAAGCTTTTCAATAAATTATATTTGAATTGAATTTGAATTGATCGAACTATCTGAAGACGACGACTTTGTTCTTTTAGAATAACCGTATATTTTTTGAAAATGAATTTTTAAATAGACAAAAGAATTAGTTCGTGTTTTTAAAAAATATTTTCGAGCAAACTTAAAAACTTTTCAATAAATTATATTTGAATTGAATTTGAATTGATCGAACTATCTGAAGACGACGACTTTGTTTTTTTAGAATAACCGCATATTTTTCGAAAATGTATTTTTAAATAGACAAAAGAATTAGTTCGTGTTTTTAAAAAATATTTTCGAGCAAACATAAAAAATTTTCAATAAATTATATTTGAATTGATCGAACTATCTGAAGACGAGGACTTTGTTTTTTTAGAATAACCGTATATTTTTCGAAAATTAATTTTTAAATCAACAAAAGAACTATTTCGTATTTTTAAAAAATTATTTTCGAGCAAACATAAAAGCTTTCCAATAAATTATATTTGAAATGTCGTGGAAGAGCTATATTTTGCACAGTGGTTGGAGGTAGCGCGCAACAAGCAAGCGACTACTACTAAGTAATAAGCAAAGTACATAAAGATTAAATAAAATGCTGAATACATAAAGATTAAATCAAACAATGATTGTAGTGTGTTTACCACTCCAAAATTACAATCCAATTCACTAATATGTAAGACATGTTAACTCGATTCTGTGTTGGGGTAATTGTCATAGATGAAGGTTGACATTGTCGATAGCCCACATTGGTGACCTTCGGACTAGATCTGAACACGCCTATCTTGACAGTAACGCGCACCTCGAAGGATGATCGAACAGTTGACTTGCTACTTGTGACAGCGACATTATCCACTTACTCTGTCTCGATTCACGCACAATGTATACACTCGACTGCTAGGGGCAACAGCGACCGTGAACTTAATGCGATCAACACTCAAAGACTTAACAACACTCTTAATACAGTTCTCCCGGCATCTCACAAAAGAGCAATGAATCAACTAGTGGTATCCATTTATCGAATTCTATCACAGATATACTTCTAGTGGGTGAGTACTGTACTACTACAAAATTCCAATTCACTAGTACATAAGACATGTTAACTCGATTCTATGTTGTTGTACCTTTTCATAGATGAAGTTTGACATTGTCGATAACTACTATTCCCACATTGATCATTTTGAATATCTTTTGTTACTAAATGAAGTGTTTATATTCCTATGTAGCCCTACAAGTAGTGAAACTATTGTAGTCTCTACTTTTTTTCGTAATGTAGTGTAGAGAGAAGTGAGATAGTAGATATATAGATTCTTGCGTTACTACTTTTAACGTTAGTTTTGTATATGAACATTGTTCTAACACAACTAGTTTGATGGGCACCACAGATCGTTAAGACACGGTTCCCAGCAGATAACCGAAGTCAAGCATCACTGTTTGCTGTCAGTGTGCGGGTGGGTGACCACTTAGATCAGTCTGCGTAGAGGTGTGCGGTATGGGTCCTCGTTAAACCGTTCTACCGTAAAGTGCTTGACTTCGCGTGCATGTCGTCGGGCTACCGAAGTGGGAGTGCCATTCCCTCTACAGATGATCAAAATTATGATGGCATGTCTTCTGATTATTCTCAGGGATGCTTCCCAGATCGTCGCCAATAGCCCATTGTGCGGCTCCACTGCGACGTGAATGAACTACAACAACAACAACAACAAATCTTTCCGAGTCTGTCAAGGGACGCAATTTTAAATGCCCCAGCGACAGTGAGTTAGCAAGAATTGCGTATTCGCAGTCGCGTATTTGCTAATATTTGAGATAGTCATTATGAATAATAGATAATTTATCACTTCGGTCACACTTTCACACTCTTTAATCAGTGATGATATTTCAAAGGAAGGAAACGTACTTTCGATGCACTTTATTTCTTAGAAGAAATAAAAGAGCATTAAACACTTAACGAAATCGCAAGTATTTGATACCTTCCTAGCATTTCTTAAATTAAATATTCGTTGTGAAAAAGGGCGTAAATAGTTGAAGATTATGTGAACAAATTTAAAAAAAAATGTTTTAGAATAACAAATTGGCACATATAGTTCTAAATAATTCCTTCGTGTTTAATATTAGCCAATTTTTTATTCAGAACCATTTTGAACATAATGTGTGAATTAATTTTTCCAGAAAAGTTCGGTTCTTTAAAGTAACGAAGTAGTCACTACAATTCACAAGTAGTTTATAGTCACTACATTTTGAGAAAAAGTAATTGTAGTTAATTACATTTGTAACAAAGTAGTTGTAAATGCAGTAAACAACAAAAATAATGTAGTTTTTCCGACCACTGATTTTGCATTATCAAGCATGTAACTCCTCTTAACCGTGAATATCGTCTAAAGTGAATACCGAACAGCTTCATGGTTAGAAATCAAATTAGAATGTAACAGTCATATTTTTTGTTAGTTTCAAAAATGGTTGATGTAGACTTAATTTTGAAATCATATTTTTAACTGTAATATTTCATGTTATAAGCATCGTTGAACAGCCGATCTAATTTGTGGGTTTACGACTACTAATGTTCAACTCCATAGCCTTGTCATTTTGAACCCAATCCAGAAGACAACAAGGAAACTCCTGGACCAAGTATTGAGAGAAATTTGCCTTTGTAGAGAACTTTTCGATGGAACTAACCCGCATTTGAGTTACTTGGAGTTTAATGCAACGAAACCTTCATGGTTAGCCTGACTCCAAGGCAATTCAAACCCATGATCCATCTACCATTAACGATATTACACGTCAGCACTGTGGTCGGTGCAGGCAGGATGCGGAATTCATACCCACTAGCCATCGCCGGGATCGAACTCCGGTTCACCTCATTGGAAGTCGAACGCTCTATCCCCTGAGCCATTGCGGCTCTTCATCTGATGTTTTTTTTTTTTAAATATTTTATAACAGTTGTTGAACAGCCGACCCAATTTTGGGTTTACGATTACTAATGTTCAACTCCGTAGCCTTGTAATTTTGAACCCAATACAGAAGACAAGGAAACTCCTGGATCCCCCTAAAGTATTGATTTGTTATGGGAACATGGAGGACTTTGCGACTCGTCAGATTTAACGTGCATCATTCACCATTTACTACACTGGGAGTCTTCGGCCGAAAGGGATCGAACCTACTAACTCTTGGACATGGGCCCAGCGCCCTACCAATCAGGCTACTACTGAGGTCGGTGCCAGCTGGATGCGGAATTCGTATCCACCAGATATCACTGGGATTCGAACCCGGTTCACCTCATTGGTAGGCGAACGCTCTATCCCCTGAGCCATCCCGGCTCTAACTATAATATTTATCATTTTTTTAAACTTTAGTCAGAAACTTTTTCAAGGTTCATTCTAGACCGTAAAATAGGCAGGATGCTAAGAATTGAAAAGAGCACTATACCCTCCCCCAGAAAGAGCACCTATTAAAAAATAGGTATTTGTATTTCACGAAAATTTGCACAGCCTTTAAGAAACCAGGAACAGAGAAAATTCTTAATTTTATTAATTATAATTCCTAACTAACTCCAGATCTTGCACCCTGTGACTTATGGTTGCGAGGTTATTAGAAGTCACGTGTGTATAGAAATCATCATATGTCTTTGGCCCTGTTGAAAACAGCTATGCGCCACCATGCCTCAGGTATATACTGTCTGAAATGCTTTTTAACGCTTTGTTGGGTATCTTCCATCATCTGACTTCCATAATTATCAATGATGAACGCATTGAATAACTGTAATATTATTTACACTTTTATGGATCAAAATAAATTGCATTGTAATTTATTAAATCTATTCATTCCTTTCCAGCGCCATCTTTCAGACAAAAATGCTACTCATAAATTTTTTTTTTCGTTATGAAAAATATTCCGCTGGGTTTCTTACCATTTCTCTGCAAATACGATGGTTAAATTGAATTACGTTATTTACGTTGTTTTATATTGAATTCGTTCTTAAGGTTAAATATATTCATTCATTTCTAGTGTAATCTTTAAGTCAAAAATGTAACTAATATATTTTTTTTTCGTTATTAAAAAACTTTCCCGGTTTTTTTTAAGCATTTCTCTGCAAATCGAATGGTTTTAATTGAATTACGTTATTTACGTTGTTTTACAGTGAATTCGTTCGTACATTACTAAAAATTATAAGGTTTCAAGAAGTAAACTGATCGCCCAGTATATTTTTAATTTAGTTTTAACTTCCAGAGGGTTAAAATTATGATAATCTGTTTTCGCTTGAGTGAACAATAATGAACTGTTAAATATTTAAATTTTACTTAATTCTAACTATAATTGGATGCTTGCACTTCAAGAAGAAGAAGAAGACCTCCCATACCCGCACATGTGACCTATGACGTAAGCGCCATCTGATCTTTATCAGCAAAATGGCGTATTAAAGTTGAGCTCAGTTTTTCTACATATGTTAGAATGTAAATTAACTACATAAATACAAAGCCGTATCGCGCATCGAATTAGTTGAAATATAATTCCTTCTCGTCTATTTCTTTTAATTTATTATTTGTTTGTGTGTCTTATTGTAACCGTCATATATTTTTGTTTTGTGTACGATGCGTAATTAGTTTGTTTATGATCCACACGGCTTCGTCCCTGTCTTTGTGTAAATATGTAGTGAAAGAATTAAAATCTTTGAGAAGGAATTTAGAATGTGTCTCTTAAGGAAATTCAAGCGGCTGGGATAGCCTAATTTGCAGGGCACTTTACCCATGTTCAAGAGGTCGTGAGTTCTATCCCCACCGACGAAAGATTCCCTGTGTAGTAAATGGTGACAGATGCTCGTTAAATCTGTCGAGTCACCAATTCCTCCATGTTCTCATAACGAATGAAACCTCTGGGGGTACTGATCTAGGAGTTCTCTTGTCTTCTGGATTGGTTCAAAATTACAAGGCTACGGAAGAGTATATTAGTAGCCGTAAACCCAAAATTGGGTCGGCTGTTCAACGACAATTATAAAATAAATTAAAATTGACATTTGACGGGCTTGGTTTACTCAAAGTAGAATGGAAAGAACAGTTACCAAAGTAAACAAATGCTACGCTTCAGCAACCAATTAGGATCGAGATAGCCCCACTATAGCCCACGAATTTGGAATTAAAATAACATAAACATCATTTAGTTTTCAGTGAGATAAAAACTTTTCAAGATAAAAACTAAACATGAAAATGGGACTAAACTGATTTAAACCAAGTACAATGCAATCATATTTTTCAAACAAAAATTCTTAGAGACTAAGGAATGAGAAAGAATGAGAAGTGTCTTGAGAAATCACAGATGTCACAGAAGGAAAATTGCAGCTCAACTCCATCTTCCTGTGAATTATAGAACCCAAAAACTCTCCAATGAATTTTTACAACACAGAATTTGTGTCCTTTTCTTACACGAGATGGGATTTTCTTCCTTTTTTTCCAACTTTTTTTCCAGAGATTTTCTTCTGCTTGAATTTCTTGCATTTTTCTCTTTTTTTTTAACTGTAATTTATGTGCGGTGTAAGATATCTGACACTGTCCTGGACTACGGAATATTCCTTATACATTTCGAACATCTGCGCAAGTAGTAGTTTTTTTCAAGTACAATTTACATGAAAAGATTTCAAATATATTCTGGAAAAGTACATCTCAGTGAGATTTATTTGTTAAAACTTGGAGTGTTGCCAAAACATGTATAAAAAAAAACTAGTAAAAATGCTGTTGAAAAGTTGGATTAATTCCACAACATAGAATTAAACGCTAGGCAATTCACACTCTTTGTTGTCAGCTGCAATTACGCTCTGTGATTTATCCCTTTGCTCTGCGGCTTTTGTTACATTGTTTTTTATGAATATAGCGTCAAAGTAATATATTAAAAGAAGTTTTCAGTATACCTAATGAATAGGTACGTTAGTTTTTCTGTTATCTGTGTCATATAATAAAAAAAACTCTGCGGAATGATTGTATTGCGAAAATGGATTTTCAATTTTATTTTTTGCTTCTGAATCCAAGGATTAATGAAGCCGTTTTCTGGAATTCTTATTTTGACACCTTAATTTGGTATAGTTAAACAAAATTGAGTTAAAAAAATTCTTAGCAGTCGTTCATCTTCGATAAATGTCCTTGTTTGAGATAAACTCTGAATTGTAAGAAAATGTGAATTTTTTTCCATTTAGTTTTAACGTTTTTGGTGATTTATTTTTCTCAGCTGAATGTTCGGCAACGGTGTTTGAAATTCTACTGTAGCGAAACATTGCATTAACTAAAACAATAGGAGAAAAAAAAATTTTCGGCTATTTAATTAAAATAAATATAATATTTTTTGTTCAATCAATGTTTAATCAATTTTTTCTGCTAGAAAAACCCTCCATGCCTCGTTGCCCTCCCCCAACCAGTTTTTTTTCAAAACTTGTAACTAATAAAAAAGGGAAAAAAAAGAAGAAAAAAAGATTGAAGCAACTGTTGTAACAAAGCCACAATATTTCGCTTTAAATCGAAAGCGTAGTTTTAACGTTTAAATTTTTACTGTTAAATTTTCATCATAACAGTTAAGCTTTGATATCTAACTTTATAGATTAGTAGGTATTTAGGTGCTTTATTTACATGTCACACTTGAGCTGCACAATGAGCTATTGATGACTGTCTGAGTAACAACCCTGAGGATGATCTGAAGACATGCCATCGCAATTTTGATCCTCTGCAGAGGGGATGGCTCCCCTTCTTTGGTAGCCCGACGACCTGTATGCTAAGTCGAGCACTTTACGATGCAACAGTTTAACAATGACTAATACCGGACAACTTCGGTCTCTTCGCAATCAAAGCATCAAAGTGGTCACCCGTCCGCACACTGACCTCAACCAACAAAGTTTGACTTCGGTGATCTATTGGGAACCGTATCTTAACGATCAGTTCACCGCGGGACTGATGATAAGAAAATGGGAAAAAAACTTCAATGCAAAGAGTATTTATTGGAAGTGTAGTATTTATTGGAATCGAAGGAATATCCGATTGTACAAACAAAGATTGAGATAATTTAATTATTTTCTATCTGTCAGGTTGGTGGGCACTTTATTTAAATCGCACTAGAGCTGCACAATGAGCTATTGGTGACGGCCGGGGAAACATCCATAAGGATGATCTGAAGACATGCCATCGTAATTTTGATCCTCTGCAGAGGGGATGCCTCCCCTGCATTGGTAGCCCGATGGTAGTTTAGCTATAGTTTGGTTGTTTAACGAAGACCGATACCGCGCATCCTCGATCCCTACCCAGGCTGATCAATTTGGTCACCTGCCCGCTTACTGACCGCAGCCAGAGATGTTTGACTTCGGTGTTCGACTGGTAACCGTGTCTTTACCATCAGAATTGTAACTAATAGAAAATGGAAAAAAAAGATCGAAGCAAATTTCGTACCAAAGCCACAATATTACGCTTTAAAGCAAAAGCGTATAAAAATAAGCTTTTGCTTTATTAAAGCAAAAGCGTATAAAAAAAAATCAAAAGCGTATAAAAATAAAAAGCAAAAGCGTATAAAAATAAGCTTTTGCTTTAAAGCGTTTTAAATTTTTTACTTTTTAATTTTGACTGTTAAATTTTCGACATAACTATTAAGCTCTGATATCTAGCTTCATAGATAGATCTAAACATTTCTATTAACACCTTAAGATAAGAAGATCCTCCGCCCAATAAGCTGGTGCAGGTTCCGATACGATAGGGTTCGATTGTCGTTACGATCGATACTGCTCCCAACTCGCGCAGACCGCAGCTCACAGTGAGATTAAATATATCATCACTGGATCAAAGGCAACGTTTTTCATACAGGTCAAAAAAAGTTTTTTTTTTTTTTTTTTTTTTTTTTTTTTTTTTTTTTTAATGGCGGGCACTTGGAGCTATTGTCCATTGGCCACAGAAAGTGCCAGAACTGCTAATTCTCTTTTCGTTACCCAGTGGGCACCTGTGGCGAAGCCACGGCGGTGGAACAGCGTCGCCCACGTCACACTACAACAACCCGTTTATAGGGCGGGTCACATTCACACATTCACACACAAAGGAGAAAGGACATAGAACACAGATAGAGGGAAAGAAACATCCATGCCTTGCCCGGGATTCGAACCCAGAACCTTTCTGATACAAGGACAGTTCCCTGCCCCCTGGTCGGCTGGTCAAAAAAAGTAAATTGTTCTGTTTTGATCAGACCAAAAACTAAAAACGTATGATGCCTGATTTGCATAATAAATTTCCTAATTCACGAAAATGACCTCTCAAATTCAACGTTTTACGACAAGCTACCCAGGGCTGTGTAGGGAGTCAGGAAACTGGCCTTGCATCAGAAAGGTTCTGGGTTCGAGTCCCGGGTAAGGCTTGGATGTTTTTTCATTATCAGTACTATCTGTCCTTAGTGTGGGAGCAACGGTGGTCCACCTAATAGGGTGCCTCTGAAGGAGTGACCAATAAATCTGCCCTGTAAATGCCTGAATTGACAAAATGTTAACACAGAAGGGCATTAGAAGTAAATAATAATAAAAATAAAAAGTTGTGATTGCCTTATTACTATCACTGGTTACCCATTGATCGAATGATTTTTCTTTTTGGATTGCCTACGTTAAACGCCACAACATTTCAAATCATGGGTTGCAAAAACTGCCTCCATTGATGTTCGTCGTCGGATTGATTTTCATATTCTGCCTATGTACGTGTTTTAAAATACTTTTCCTTATTCAGCATTCATATTTATATTGAAATCACCGTCAAGAAGGTAATTATACGTTAATAATAAAAAGAATATAAAATAGGTTAAATTATTATCCTGTAAATACATTAAAAATGCCTGCTAGTGAAAATAGAAAGAAAAACAGCAGTGGTCGCCATGGCAACGTATGCAATGACGACGCATGCGCACTGTTTACTATTACTCTTGGACCCAGTTGAAAAGTGTGTGGGTGCCATCAAATCCAAACCAAGACACATTTTGCCAATGGAACACATTTTAACAGAAATACATTTTCGCCTTTCAAGTTTACTTTAGAACCACATATTTTTTAAAAAAAATTCATTTTGTTTCATTATGTTTTAATATGCTGACGAACGCAAAATTCGTAATAATATTTGAATTTTCTTGTTGGAATGCCTACATTGTCTCGCCTTTTAACTATTCCCATAGGTTTTCCACTGGATTGCTGAATAAAAAGATATCTATTTTTGAAAATTACTCTGCCCGACATGTTTATACTTGCATTAAAAATTGTAGAATAGTTTGAATAATTAACTCGGTTGTGCTGTATACTTGTTCATCATTCATGAATTGAATGAGGAATAATTTTCTTCTTAAACGAGATAAACATTTGCATATTTCAAATTCCTTCATAACCCATCCTGTCATGTTAAATCGAAGCTCTGAAGAAGCAAAACATTTTTATTCTCAACGTATTCTCTGTTGCCATCTCCAGGGAAATTAATTTCAGATTTTCCTTAAGAAAAGAAATAGCGTTCGTTTATTTTTGCGAAGTTTCCCTAGAGAGTTAGAATGAAGGGGATAAAAGAAGAGTAAAAGATCTGAGAAAACTGGTTGTAAGTCATCCAGCCTTTGTAAAACTTGGGGCGCGCTGCTGTTACTGTACCTTGTCATAAAAATCCGATATCAATTTGTGCGTTGAAGAGGATTACAATATGTTTTTTTATTTATTTATTTTTGTTGTAACTCTCCGATCTTTTGTAACGGAGAGTTATTGCTGTGTTACAGAATCGTTTATCTGCGATTTATACCCGTACAGGAGTGAAATACAATTATTGATTGGCCTCAGCGAAGAAAACTAATAATAAGTTGCAGATGTGGAAGGAACAGTAACACTTGTTCCGCGAATAGTGTGCTATACTTTGTGAGTTAGAATCGGTTATAGTATCTTTTGCCTGCGCCTTCTATGCTTATTATGGAATCAATATGAATCTGTTGTTAGGAATCATATTTTTCTAAATTTATCCCTTTGGTTAAAAACATTTAACCAGTTTGTACATATTAAGTGTACAAATAAGTTCCCCCTGCTCGTCATAAGATGGCACTACCAGTAGAAATTGACTAGTTGTTGACGTATGCCTGTTAAGGCAGAGAGTGTTCTTGTTTTCCAGTGGCCAAGAATTCGACTTCTGCCACACCCATACGTCACGTCTATTTATAGGGCAGACCCGTTCATACACCCATTCATTCATCCACAGATCGTAATTTTGACCTGACTCAGAGATCTCCAATTGAGTACCCCCATAGGTATTGATTTGTTACGGAAACATGGATGACTTGACAGATTTAACGCTCACCCTTTTACTACACGGAGGGGGGGGGGGGCTCGAACCCACGAACTCTCTGACTAGTGTTAAACATTTCATTGTAGCTAATAACAACATAACCTTCAAGTATTAGTTATTCCGCATTAGCATTACGTAATTATTTTCGCGCAAAAAATGTCAAGTTTTGTGTCAAATAAGCATCATTTGCGGGAACGCGTGATTTACTTCTTCAATTTGCAGAAATCTGCAGCTGAGGAGCATCGATTGCTTGGAGAAGCATAGGGTGAGGCTGCTTTAAGTGAGAGAAGTTATCGTGAGTGGTTTCAGTTAAGTTTAAAAGCGTTAATTTTGAAGAGGAAGACAAAGAACGCAGTGAATGGCCGAAATTGTATGAAGACAAGTAATTGGAAGAAGATTCATCCCAAACGGATAGGAAAAACTTGCTTTTATATTGCAAGTGACTCAGCAAGCAATTTCACATCGTTTAAAATCATTGGGAATTATCCAAAAACAGAGAAGTTGGTTCCATACGAATTGAAGTTCCATTGAACGTCCATTTTGCATGAAAATTGATTTTGCTATTCGGAAACACTTCCATGGGAAGTCCAACCCCACCCGCCGCACTCACCAGTTCTTTTTTCATTTGGGATGAATCTTCTTCCAGTAATTCTTCACTCTTCTTACAATTTCGGCCTTCCACTGCGTTCTTTGTCTTCCCCACGTCAAACTCACCGTTTTTAAACTTCTGAAACCACTCACGATAACTTCTCTCACTTAAAGCAGCCTCACCCTATGCTTCTCCAAGCAATCAATGCTCCTCAGCTGCAGATTTCTGCAAATTGAAGAAGTAAATCAAACGTTCCCGCAAATGACGCTTATTTGACACAAAACTTGACATTCTTTGCACGAAAACAATTACGTAATGTTAATATGCGGAATCACTAATACTTGAAGGTTATGTTGTTACCAGATGAACAAACTTCCAATAAGACGATTAACACCTATCAATTTCTACATAACCTTCTGGTAGTGCCATCTCGGATTGAACAGCAGGAACTTATTTGTAAACCCAATAAGATATTATCCCAATAAGTTTTTGTCAAATAACTTTGTTAAATGTTATTGATTTAAATCATTCTCTGTCAATGAAATCTTTTGATTAAAATATCGCTGCGAATGAAATAAAAATTATATTTCAAATAAAGGTTTGTCTCTATTTTACTGTAAGAGAAAAAGAATCACGTGCAGTTCAAGCGGAATTTTTTTTAATCTAAAATTAGTTACATATATGAAGTCTTCAAAGGCTTCTTCAAAGAACTAGAACAAACCATTTATTTTAAATAAAATATTCGATATCACATTATTAAAATCCAATAATATACGTTGGCGTTTTGTTTCTTTAACAAATTATCCATCATGTCTAGATAATAAGGTTTCGAAGGAAGTAATTATAAATAAATTTAAAAAAAACTCATTCTAGAGTAAGAAATCGATTTTATGTTCTTTTTCTTTTCACATATATCCATATATATTTTTCCCCTCCTTTCCGAAACGCTATCGCACATACGTATCATCATTAATCTCGTCATAAGAAATTTTTATTCGTTTCATTCTTTAAATTTATGGAATACTTGCTCTGACCATAATTTCTTTTTTTTTCTTTTTGAGCGAGGAGGGTGATTTTTTTGGAGGCATAACATTTGCAGAAGTGAAATTAAGGAAGAGGAAAAAAACTCTCTTAATTCAAATTATGTTCGATTCTTGTTCCAAATTTCACGAATAATTTTGAATTAAGATTGCAAAATGGTTCAATGTATAATCAACCGATTGAATAAGTGGTTGTTATCGTCTGACAAGAAAATCTGAGTGCAGTTTTGTTTCAATTTAATGAATTGCGTTTTTCTTGATTCAATTCATTTCAATGCACGTTCTTTTTTTTTTCTTTGAGGGATTTAATTTTTGGAAAACGATATTTTTTTCTCTTTCGGTATTTTCTTATCTGCATTTACAAGTTAAATTATGTTAATCGTTGCATTCTGCTTAAAAAGACAACCTTTTTAAGCAATCGGTCTCATTAAAAATCTGTAAACTTTAGAACAATAATATCTTTTTTCATTTATTACAGAAATATATATATCCTTATATAATAAAAGAAGAGAGTGAAATGGTTACACATAGCCAATCACAGAAGACTTGCGGTTAGTAACGCACAAAACAGCCAATCAAAATTGAAAACGCGTGAGTGTGAAAAAGTAATAATTTTTAATAATGCTGTCTGCTACATTGTTTCAACTAAGCTTACTAGCTAAACTTTGTTGACATTTTTATTTTGTTTTGAGTATGTCTAATGATGGTGTACCAGTTTTACATTGTTGTCCACGCATTTTTATTGACCGGAAAATCACGTGGTAGGATCCTGTTTTTTCTCATTCATTTCAATTTTGTTTTGATTGTCGTCAGCACAAAACTAATAAAAGTCGTAAAGGTATTGTTTTTTATAAAGATTTTTGTATCCCTAATATAAAGTTACTAGTGGGCTGCGTCCCCTGGTCGCTAACGCTTGCCAACCCCCGAAAATTGCTACGCAATCTTATATGGTTTGCTTCGCAAGCCAAGCTCGTTTCGCTCGCTACTAACTTAGGTACATTGCAAATGCGCAAAATTCTCAGAACAATCATTCAAATCCATTTAACAACTTTTTTTTACAAAAAAAAATTGCATCTTTTTAGTAAATACTAAGTCATTAAAATAAATTTGAATTCAAATAAATGACATGTAATTCGTTAAACCTATTAGAAATGTGCTATAGTATAAAATCTTAAGATAAAATTTCTAAAACTGATATCTCTTTAAAAAGGTTAAAATTTTGGCTATAATTAAGTCTATTAAAAATTGAAATAAGTGAATTGCAATGGAAAAACCTGCATAAACAAAACATTATGTTTTTAAAAAATAATAACCATGAACGATTCACAACTTTGTTAAAAACATAAGAATAAATCTTTGAACTTTGACATACATAAGAAAAACTTGCAGATACTAAACATTAATTTGCAATGAATACTAAATACGAACAAATACTGAGAAAAATTAAGGGCTTTGTTAATAACAGAAAATAATTACTATTAAAGATTAAGAACTTCCTTAAACACACAATTATAAATTTCTGGACTTGGAGCTATCACTGTTAGGCTGTCAAATGATCTAACCCTAGAGAGGACAACATAAAGTTGCCCATGACTAAAAACTGGTTTAGTCTATGTAAATTCGTGAAAAAAAGCGCTTTCGACAAAATATTAAATTGGAGATCTATCGACAAAGACTACTCACTTCTGCCTAGCTTAATAGTATGAGATTGCCGCAGCTGAATTGAACAACCTGCTGATGCTCTCTCTGGTTATTCCAGTTTCCGTTTTTAAAAGGGCTATATGTTGAGCCACCTGAGCTAGATTTGGCATACGATATTTTTAGCGGCAATCATTGGTCGATTTTCCAGCGTTGCCATTCGGGGAGTTGTGATGAGGCTTTTTTTGTCTCCGTGTAAGAGAAATATATGTATAGATTTTCTTGTGCAGCTATTATTATGTTTATAACTCAATTTTCGAGTTTAAAACTAAGAGAATAGTTGTACTTTTTATTATTATTATAATGCAATTATGTGCTACATTTTAAGATAAAGTAAGTTAGAAAGGTCGTCAAATTTTATTAACCGTTTTACAATTATTATTGTTGTGCAAATAACGTTAATATACTGTAAAAAGTTACAGTTAAAAATATCTGTTAAATGATTTATAACTGATGATCTTAATGATCTCAGTAATGAGATTCAAGCAAAAGTAATATTTAATATATCCGCCCATTTGGTAAGCGAAAATTTTAAATTATGGTTGTAAACTCATCAAATTTGTTTGAACAATATATTGTTATAACAATTGTTATTTTAAAAAATGAGGCACAAGCGTCAGCAAACAGAATTTCCTTTACTACATATATGTTAAGTGAATAATTTTAACTTTAGTGTAAAAATTGTGTTCTGCCAATAAACGACAATAATTGCGAAGCAATTATCGAAGTTGGTGAGCGGCAGCGAGCAGGGGTCTTAGCCATTCAATCTTGTAATTATTTTCGAGGTAAAACTTTGAGTGAATATGTGGATATCCACTTTTAAGGCAACTAGAATACAGCGTCTCAAAATGATATCTTTTACCATTTCTTTGTTAGTTTACCTAAAGTCTTGTAACGAAGAGACAAACTTTACTATTTGATGCATTTAAGTAACCATGTAGATACTCATTAAGTAGCTATATATGGTGTTACTAATATTTCAGACACCTTTATTTGAGTGACCATATACGTTACCAATATTTAATTGGTCACATATGGTGTTACTAACATTTGATTGGCCACGTATGTAGTTATCAAATTTTTTTTTAATGTAATATTGTGAGCCGCAATGGCTCAGGGGAGAGAGTATTCACCTTCTAATGAGGCGAACTGGGTTCGAATCCCAGTCGATACGAATTCCGCATGTGCTGCCGAGAAATATCCTAAGAAGTAGGCGGGTAATGGGTTAGAATGCCCTTGCCGTCAGGCTAACCACAGGAGGTTCTCGTTGTCTTCCTCTCCATGTAAAGCAAATGTGGGATTCTGGATAAGGTTCAAAATTACAAGGATACGGAATTGAGCATTAGTAGTCGTAACCCAAAAAAATTGGCTCGGCTGCTCAACGACGATTATATAATATAAAATAAAATAAAACGTAATAGTGTTCCTAGTATAGATATTTGGAAAAAAAATATGGTATTATTTGCTAAAGGTGCAAATTTTTATACTTTCAAAAAGAACAATTTAGGAAGAAAAAAATTGTGACAAAATCTCCAATATAAAGGATTTAGTAAATGATTTTTAAATAATACTTTGCCTTTATTTAATGAGCATTAGTGTTAAAAATAATTCATTGTATTAGTTCTCTGTAGGTGCTAGTCTAGTTATAGTTACTGTCATTTTCAATAAAAAAAAATGAAATTATCTTAATCATCCTATTCGTTTAATTCAGTTTTAAATACTCAATGAAACTTAATACGAAGACAAAATTAGTTAAATAAACGTCAAAGACAAACCGTTCGCAAAGTCCTCCCGGCGGCATTGAATACGTAAGTTACACATAACTGAGCAAAGACAGCAACTGCTCGATCATCCTTAAGTTGTCCAGTAAGTCAACATTAGTAGGGGAAAGTGAAGATGTTTTATCTCTTTTTATTCAACAAAAAATTTCTTTCCTCCCCCCCCCTGGTGGTTTTCTTCTAAAGACTCATGGTTATGAAAAGCAAATATTGGCTGAAAACACTTTTTTTTTTCTTCATAGAACATCTTTCGATTTAGAGTTGTTCTATTCTTGATTCAAAGGAAAAATGATCAATATTTATTCTGTTTGGTCAAATCGAGACAACTTGGAGATAAAATAAAACTTTTCTTGGCTGAGAACTTTCTAGAATAGTAAGAATTTTTAATAGTTGATTTTGCTCTACAGGGAGAAATTTTGGTTTGCAAACAATATCTCGGTCATACTTAAAATGAGAAAAGTATGTATATTCGAATATATATAAATATA
>NC_092212.1:89641573-89647714 GCF_043381705.1 Parasteatoda tepidariorum
AATCAATTGATATTCACAAGAGACGTACCTTGACATAACCTTAAACCCGTCGCATTGTCCGTGGGATTGTTTTCACTCATTTTTTACAATTGTTATCCACTAAATTTGTAAATAAAAAATACTATCCTATTAAATTATATGTGTATCAAATCAAACATAAAAAATATTTATAGAAAAACAATACTTTTATGACTTTTATTATTTTTATGCTAGTGAGAACCAAAACAATATGGTAATGAATGAGGTAAACTGGATCCCACCACGTGATTTCCCGGCCAATAAAAATGTAGCGTTAAACGTTTAACGCAACCTTGTTGGAAGTCGCATAAGAAGTATAACTTCAAAAACTATAAAAATATATATTTGAATTTTAATTTAAAATATTTAAATTGAAAAATCATTAAAATAACATTCAAATAGCTTATATTTGTATAGCTTAATTTACTAACGTAAATTAAAAATAAACCCTGTTACTGGTTTTCCTTCTCTCATAGGGTGACTGTTTATAAGTCGGAGCCTGCATATCTGTATCTAAAGCGGTTTATAAAATCTAATCTTCATTCATACATTCTGTCATAATAGTAAAGTCTACACGTATTACCAGAATTCAGCGGGACAGGCTGTTCATTAGCCAAAACGTATTCGATACATACTAAAAAAAAAAAAGACTATTTATTGCACTGATCAATTAAAATTAAAATTATTTTACAAAGGCTTCAATTTTTTCAGAAGCCTGCTTTGTTAATTGATCCAGTATAAGAGGTCATACGTCCAAATTATTCCGGGCAGTGTCTTTAGGAATAGCTTGTCATAATTAGTTCCTAAATTAAATCACTGCTGATCCTATAATCAGAAAGAAAAAAAATAGTGTTCTAAATGGTTTAAAACTTTCTTCTAAAATGGAATTGTAGAAATGAATAAGAAAAATGGTTATTACTTAAATCAGTTTTGAATTCATCAATCTTTTTAATAAACTCGTTATAATTGGAATAATTCCTGTAAAACCTAAGAATCTGTTTGATAATAATATTGAAGAAAAAAAAACATTTTTGGCTAAGTTGGAATTAAAATCAATACCTTTTTAATTGGAAAGTTACAATCATTTTCTTTGTTTAAGACTCTGAATGTAATTTTCCGTTCTTGATTAATTATACGAGTTGACTTAATAAAATTAACTGGGAAATTTAAAATATTAGTTTTGTTAAGACAGTTCGGGATTTTTTTAAAGAACAATTTTGAAGGATATATTACTTGTAAATACGTGTTCTTAATACCAAAGTTTTTACTTATTTATTTATTATTATACAGCCACCGTTCTCGATTACTTTACGTTATTAGGTTAAGCAAAACACGTACTTAGTCGTTCATCCCAGCAGTAAGAGGCATTTGGTATCATCATACTGCTCTAGGCAACTCGATACTTAAAATGTACACCGCATTCAAGCTACTGTACCCATAAAATAATCGATCGGACCGATGCAGGTGCAAATACGAGACACCAAATTTTCTCGTAAAATACTTTGGGTACATACTGCATCAATATCCATATTGCCCATAACCAAAATTAAGCATCTTTGGTGTTAATAATTAATTGTACGGTGACTTTTTCATAATAAATAAATATTCCTCCATTAATTTTGCTTTTTAGAGTATGGATCATTAAATTTTTATTTCATCTAGTACCTATTACGAAAATTAAATCATAATCATTTCATTTTATTTTATTTTATAACTGTCGTTGAACAGCCAACCCAATTGAGGGTTTACGACTACTAATGTTCAACTCCGTAGACTTGTAATTTTGGACCCAATCCAGAAGACAAGGAAACTCTTGGATCAAATATTGTCAGAAATTCGTCTTGAGGACTTTTTTACGGAACTAACTAGCGTTTGCTTTACATGGAAAGGAAAACCACGAAAACCTCTAACGGTTAGCCTGGCTGTAAGGGGACTCCAAGCCATGATCTGTTTACCCCTGAGGATATTTTAAGTCAGCACTATGGTCAGTGCAAGCAAGATACAGAATTCGTATCAACCAGCCATAGCTGGGATTCGAATCCGGTTCTCCTCATTGAATGGCGAACACTCTTTGCCCTGAGCCATCCCGGATCAATTCAGCATCATTGACGTTAATAATAATTTGCCGATTTCTTACGTACTCTTAAACGAACTAGTACCGTTTCTCTATTAATTTTGCCTTTTGGTACATAGCTTGTTATTGTACTTTATTTAGTACCATTACCAAATGATTCTTATTCACGTGAATTATAATATTGACGTTTTTTTTAATGAGAAACTTATTTTATAATAGATTTTAAACTATTTAGCTTTTAAGTAACATGTTTTTAAAAGCATGACTCTCAAGAAAATTAAACACGTGATTTCAGGTCTAATTTGATCTCGTAGTCCACCAACGATCATATAAAATATTTGACAAAACTAAATCGTTTGTAGTTTAATTTAGAACAATGGCTTTCGCTAAACCTATTCTATTTTTTTTAAATGTCTTTAAATTAAAAAATAGAAAATAGGGTTTCGCATACCATTATACTCCTTAGATTCATGTATTGTCGTTGTATTTTCATGTACTTGTTTCTTCATGTAGTACTACCCGTAATCTGGTACTCAAACACACAAAGATTTTTTTATTTTATTATATGTATAGATATATATATATATGAATGGCTTTTAAATGAAGTTTTTCTTTTCCGTAAATGTTGTTCTATGTAGTCTAGGAAATGAGGGTTTGCTATTATTTGTATTTTGGTAAGAAAGTGCAATTGTTGATACCGATGTTTATACCCACTTTCAAACCCGTTAGATTGATCCTTATGGGTTGTTGAAACATGGCATTTGTTTGAGTTAGAAACTGTTCTTTCTATTCTATTTCGAGTAAACCTAGCCTGTCAAGTATCAATTATTTTAAGAGACACATTCTTAATTCTTTTACAAAGATTCTTTCTCAACGATTTCAAGTCTTTCTCTATATATTTACGCAGAGACTTAACACAAAGAAAGGCACGAAGCCATTGTAGAACATAAGCAAACTGATCATGCATCTAAGTTGCCAGTTACACAAAACAAACATATATCACGGTTGAAAAAAAATACGTAATCAAATATTAGATCCAAGTTAAACAAAAAAGTATAAAGAATTATATTTTAACAAATTCGAGTTCGAAACGCCTTTGTATTTAATTAATTTATCATTAGTTAACATTCTAGCTTATGTAGAGAAACTGAGCTCAAATTTAATGAGCCATTTTGCTGATAAAGATTAGCTGGCGCTGACGTCATAGGTCACATGTGTGGGTATGGGAAGTCTTCTTCTTGAAGTGCAAGTACTCAACAGGAACGTTATAGTATTTATAAAATAAATGAATATATTTTAAAGTTTACATTTTTCGATATTTTTTTTATGTTCATTTGACAGCATTTACTAAAATCAGGCAGAATAATTCAGGCATTAATGTACAAGATGACTGTTTTTATTTTCTCATTAACCATTTCAGTTGTATAATAATAGTTAATGCTTTAAAGTTTGAAGCAGTCTTACAATATGAAGATTCCTTTGTATGTTCATCTCCAGTTTAGAAGAACATTACGACGTCTTTATTGTTCAGTAAGATTATTAATCGTCTACTAAATTATTGTTTCAAGTTTTTCATTAACCAAGTTCTTAAATGATCAAAAAGTATTGCTTTCTATTGACAAAATGATCATTTCTGTTTTTCTAAAGTTTAATGCAGTTTTATATCACTTTTTCAATATATCTTGTTAACTCACGTTGAAAAAGATCTGACCTTTTCTGTCCAGGCAGACAGGTTTATATTAAAAACGTCGGCTTTAGTTTAAGAAAGCCGGCCTTCATAGGCTATTTTATTTTTACCTCATTATTCCCAAATAACATGTGTGTTTAAATCCAATTCATTGATTCAATAAAAACTATATCTAAGATTTGTAATGTCATACGTTGCACCAGATGTCTAATACTGCAGAAATACTTTACTAAAACGGCAAACAATCACTACCTACTACAAGTTGGTACTTCCGGTTCCTTAACTTTTAGTTCTTTAAAATAAAACTTTGTTTTCTGAAATATTGTGCATGTCTTTTATTTACATACATCGTGTACTAAAAGAATAAAGACAATATTGAGCTATTCCTTTAAAAATATATAAGAAAAACAGAAAAATGTAAGTTTCCATAGTGCTTAATATGCAAAGTTGCTTACCACTAGATTCCCCAAGGAAGTAATTTTGACTGCTTCTTAACTGCTTTTTCATTTGCCAAAAATATACAAATAATAATGCATAAATTATTTTTTTCCAAGTGAAGTAAATTTTTTTTTTAATTTTCAATATTTACTAATAATTTGTTTATAACTGTAAATAATATTAAAAACTATTAAAAATGAATTAAACATTTTCCTTACACATTAGTTATTCTCTCACAATGCAGTCATTTTGACTGCTTTTGGGTAATGTACTAAGTTTCAGTCTTTCTAGTGTTAAAAATAAAGTAAATATTTCGTTTATTTTTATCATTTATTTAGTAAAGTCATAAGATGTTTCTATCATTAGTTATACACATTTAACCTTCAATTTTACTCATAATTATTTTATAGGTAGTTTCAGTTCGAAATAAAACTTAAAAATATTTAGTAGAAAAGTTGATTACTTCGTTAGCACAAAAAGAGATTATTTTACAATTTACAAAACATGAATCAATAAAATTTTTAAAAATAAATAAATAAAGCTATTTGTACGAGTTTAATTTTTTAGTGAACAGGTTAACTTTCATTTAAGGGTATTTTTTCATTCGATTTGTTTTTATCAAAAGTTAAAGCATATTTTATTTCCTTTATAACTTAAACAGTTATCTTTTAACCTTTAAAAAAACTGAAAACTTGTTAAACAATTTAATTGCTGAAAAATAAACTTTAATCGCAAGTTCAAAATAATTATAAAAATTCATTGTGAGGAAAATTATCGCTCTCCATAGTTTAGAGATGTCTTCTTCCATCTAATTAAGCTTCGTTAATCAAGACTTTTGAAGAAGAAAAAATATCTTGTTTGATTTTAGTATTTTTTTTAATGGTCTAAAAACCAAGCGGCTCTTTTCTTTCCAGCCTCTGGCTTAAATTCATCTTAATTTAGAAAAATACCAGAAACTCACTGTCACCATTCTTGTAAAAGAACACTAATCTTTTGAAAAGAAGTCTTGTTTTAATTTTTAATCTTCCAAAAGCCTTTTAATAATCAAAGATTATTTCTAAGTTTCACGCTATTTAACATTTTTTTTTTTATATTCGTCGTTGAACAGCAGACCCAATTTTGGGTTTACACCTACTAACTCGGTAACCTGTAATTTTGAACCCAATCCAAAAGACAAGTAAATTCTTGGATCAAGTATTGGGTGAAATTTGTCTTTTTGGAGGACTTTTTGATGGAACCAACTCGCATTTGCGTTACATAGAGAGGAAAAACCACGAAAGTCTTCCACTGTTAGTCTGACAACGAGGGGACTCTAAACCATGATCCATCTACCACAGAAGATATTTTACGTCAACACTGTGATCGGTGCTGGCCGGGTGTGGAAATTGTATCGACCAGCCATCCTTGGGATTCGAACCCGGTTCACTACATTGGAAAGCGAATGCTCTATCCCTTGAGCCACCACGGCTAGCTATTTTACATTTTAATTTATAACCTTCGTTGAACAGCCTGCCTAACTTTTTGGGTTTATGCCTCACTAATGTTCAACTCTGTAGACTTGTAATTTTGAACCCAATTCAGAAGACAAGGGAGCTTCTGGATCAATTATATTATTTTATATATTTTATAACCGTCGTTGAACACCCGACCCAATTTTTTGGGTTTACAGCTACTAATGTTTAACTCCGTAATCTTGTCATTTGGAACCCAATCCAAAAGAAAAGGAAAATCCTGGATCGAACGTTGGGAGAAATTAGCCTTCGTGGAGGACTTTTTAATGGAACTAACCCATATTTGCGTTACATATGGAAAGGAAAACCTATCACGGTTAACTTGACGGCAAGGGGACTCTAACCCATGATCCGTCTACCACTGAGGATATTTCACGTCAGCACTGTGGTTATGAGGTCAAATAAAACATAAG
>NC_092212.1:89650012-89670797 GCF_043381705.1 Parasteatoda tepidariorum
TGCTTCACTAATATTCTGCATTTTAAAGCGTGAAAATTCAATGCATAAATAAACGCGAAATATAAAAAAATTCAATGCATTCAATACAAACACTTAAACGTTTTTTAGACGTTTAGGTAGCTCCCAGTAGAAAAATATCAATTCAATAGCGGCCTTTTAAAGTATTCTCACTTCAATTAATTAATTAATTCTTAATTGAGTTTAAATTAAATATTATTATGTTTTTAGGGCATGAATCTGAATTGAACAAAATGATAATGCTCACTCTGGTTATTGTTTCCGTTTTTAAAAGCGCTACATGTTGAGCCACCTCATCTAGATTTGCCATGTGACATTTTTAGCAGCAATCATTGGTCGATTTTCTAATGTTGCCATTCGGGGAGTTGTAATGAGGCTTTTTTTTGGTGCCGTGTAAGAGAAATATATATATAGATATATCGTCTAATTTAACCAATTGATACACGAACTTAAACAACAAAGCTGTAGTAACAGCTGATAATTTAGATTTTACACAGAATCTTATAGTGCGTCCAATAATTTGGCCTGGGACTTTATAATATCATTGAGATAGATATTTAAAGTATTCACGAAAATTTTAAAATAAAACTTATAATCTCTCATTTGAGTCGTGGTGGCTCAGGGAATAAAGCGTTCGCCTTCCAATGAGGTGAATCGGGTTCGAATCCCAGCGATGACTGAGCGATACGAATTCCGCCCCCTGCTTGCACCAACCACAGTGCTGACGTAAAATATCCTCAGTGGTAAACGAGTCACGGGTTAGAGTCCCCTTGCCGTCAGGCTAACCATGGGAGTCTTCGCGGTTTTCTAATCCATGTAACGCAAATGCGGATTAATTCCATCAAGAAGTCCTCCACGAACTCAAACTTTCTCCCAATACTTGATTCAGGAGTTCCCTTGTCTTCTGGATTGGGTTCAAAATGACAAGGCTGCGGAGTTGAACTTTAGTAGTGGTAAACCCATAAAATTAGGTGGATTGTTCAACGACGGTTATAAAATAAAATGAAATCTCTAATTTGCTTCCTTCCTTATTTTCCTATTTTTTAAAATTTAAATCAATTAAAATCAAGAAAGACGCGAGGAAAAATATTTCTCTTTAAACATTTATCTAGTATAATCACTTAAAAGCATATCTATTTTTAAATTACCGCATAATGGACATCCATATTTTTTTAAGAAAGATAATTTTTGCCAACTATGAATATTACTAAAGCACAAAGGGCACCTGCTCATTTATTATTTTGTATCAGTTACTTATCAGAAATCTTCTAATTTAAAGAAAATGTAAATGTATTTGTAAACGAAAAAACAATAGTTTTTATTATACCTTGAATACTACGCTTAAAAATAGATGACTTATTTGTCTCCTTCTTCAAACTTTGAAATAATTGTTTAAGTTCAATAATTTTATACAATAAACTGTTAAAATTTCTGAATCAATAAAAATAAAGCACTCCATTAGCTATTCTATCGTACGGAACAAATACTTATCAAAGTTTTTGCAGTAGCAAAAATAATTGTCTAGCTTCTATTAACAAGGAAAAAAATCGAAGAAACTATTGTTTTGTATGTCGTGTAAGTTTCCAAATCCAGCATAAAAGGACAAAATCGTCTTAAGGATTTGGATCTGAAATTTATCAGAGCTAGCTTTCGTAAGCGTAGAATAGGAGACAATTCGTTTTGTTCTGCGTTCATGTTCCTGAATGCAGAAATAGGATACACTATTCTCTTTATTGTTTGGATACGAAACTTATCAGAGTTTTTGTTATTCTATTGTATTGTTTCATATAACAAATATTTGTCAAACATTTGGATGCGAATTGAAAATTTGAATGTTGTTTTTAATACATCAGAGAAGAAATTTAATACCTTAGAGAACATTTTTATACATAAAATTTTATAATGAGTACTAAAGGATTAACAAAAAGTACATCCCTAATCAAGTACTTTTATTAGGGGAACCGGAAAGTAACGTCTTTTCGACGTTATAAAAAGTCTATATAAAAATAATATCGAGACTATATCGAGAAATATATCGAGACTATATAAAAATAATATTTTATGAGACTAAGAGACTAACAAAACTTTGTGAAGAAGAAATTTCAATCAAGTTTTGTAAAGGGCACTAGAAAGCATAGAGAACTACAGAAATTGATACAGTTGTTTTCTAACAAACCGAGAGACTTCCTAAAAAACATTTGTAATAGAACTAAGAGACCTTTTCTAATTTTAACACAAAATAAATTAATTTTCGATTTTAAATCGAGTCATTCGTGTTCCAAAATCGATTAGTGAATCGAAGCTTTAAACAGGTCGTAAAATGAGGATTCAATCATGCAATAAATAGGAACTTTAACAATTAATTGACGCAAATGGATGGGATTCCGCAGTTTTGGCTTTGCTTATGATTTATACATTTGCATTAAGGGAATTAATATGAAGTCACGCATTATTTCCTTCTAATTCTATCTTACATCTAATTTTATCTTCCTTCTATTCTACCTTGCCGAGTTTTAAAATTATTTTTATTATTTAAGTGACAGTTAGTAATAAAGCTACTAATTTACAAGATACGATACTAATTTACAAGATAAGGGTGTATCAATTGCTATTTTAATTATGTCAAGTGTTTATGATTTTAAAACCTATTTTGTGTTGTTTAAGTATTTCAAAAGGGGATTTTCTATTTAACTAATTTTCCATATAACGAACTTATTTTTGGGATATTTAGCGACTACGTTAATATATCTATAATTTTCTTGGGGGCACCTGCTCCCGAACCCCTAGGTAGTGGGCTCCTTCTCAACACTCAGCAGAAGGTCCTAGAAATAAATAAAATGCAGCTGATGAGTGACTTTAGTTTCAGTTTTAAAAATATAGGACGTCCACTAAATTATTAACCCATTTTGAACATGAATTATAGAAATTCTATTGTGGGGAGAGGAATAAGCTGCTTGCTGCTTTGTTATTAGATAAGATATAAATTTTAAAAGAATAACAAAAATATCGTGTTTAAATAAATCTTAATTACTCCACCAGATGGCGATGGGTATTGGAAAAATTGGCAGAACGTATAGTTTTCCTTTAATCGTTAGTTCTTTCCACTGATACGTTGTTCAGCCAGCGCAACTACCTAGTGGCAAAATTTGAAACTATTTAAGCGAGCTGTATTTTTTTTTTTTTTTTTTTAGAGTTTTTTTGTTATTTACACTTAAAACTAATCAGTTATTTTTCTGTCTCAAATAATAGATTTTCCTTCATTTTCGAATTTTATTTTTGTCTGACTGAAGGAGAAAGGGGAGGAAAAAAGAAGAAACACACGAATGAAAATTTCGTATTTAGAAAATTCTTTATTGACGTGTTGCATCTCTTGTTCGTTCATTAACAGTCAGAATTCTTGATAAAAGGCCTCTACCTTTTCTCCAGATCCAATTTAGGCGAGAAAAATGCTCTGTTTTAAAATTCTCTTTCCTCCGCCATTTTAAATTCCAACACTGTAATGAGCTCACACTTTATTAGTCTTCATAAGATCTTTGTGCTCTAAATGAAGGTCGGCGTCTGTAAAAATCCATTCTCGCCAAATCACCTCATTTGCATACGCCAACAACTTAAAATTCCAATCCTGACACAAAAGGCTTCATAAAAAAACAATTTAGCAATTTTTGAAGAGAGAAGAAACTCTTTGGTGAAATATTCTTACTGTTTTCCGTCCTTCAAGTCAATTTCGAATTATTTTTAGGAGCCAAGCATAATGCAGAGATATTTTCTTTACGATGGGAAAAGTTTATGCAATTAAGGGATACGCGAACTATATTTTTGCTTCTTAGCTTTCTTTAAAAGTATTGTTAGAGAGTAAGTTTCGAAAAGGAGGAAGTTTTAATTAAATATGTAACGTAGTCAAGACGTTAAATTATTCGATGATACTACATGTTTTCTCATCCTGTTTGAATTTTAATACGCTCCAGCGAGTTAACAGAATATTTTAATTTAGAATTCAAAACAGAATTACATTTTAAAAGTCTTGTTATACAATCTTGCGAATTTTTTTTTCTTCTGAAGATACTAACATAATTTTCAATTTTAGCAGGAGAATCTGTATTTATTTTTAAATACTCTCAACTATATAAGGGTTTTGTTAATTCATTTATTAATAAATTTTATTAATTCATATTATAAACGTTTTTATTCCAAAATAACTTGAAGTTAATATGGCTTATGCTTCAAGAATATATAACTGTAGAGACGAATATTAAAAAGAAAAATAATACTTTTTGTTAAGATTTTATTAAAGTAATCATAACATTTTTCGGGAATAGTAGTTTTCGACAATGTCAACCTTCATCTATGAAAAGGTACCCCAACATAGAATCTAGTTAGCATGTCTTATATGCTAGTGAATTGGAATTGTATTTTTGTAATGGTAGATACACTACAGTACTCCCCCACCAGAATTTTATCTGTGATAGAATTCGATGAACGGGATACCACTAGTTGATTCATTGCTGTTCTGTGAGAAGCCGGGAGAGCTGTATTAAGATCACCGTACTTTTTGAGTGCTGATTGTGCGAAATGTGTAAAGTTCATGGTCGTGGTCACTCCTATGTTGCCATTAGTAGTCGAGTTTATACAGTCCGACGTTGGGTGTGATGGAGACTGAGTAGCAGCAGCGCAAGGAAGTGGATAATTTTGCAGTCCCAAGTAGCAAGTCAACTATTCAATGTGGACCATCTGCCTTAGTAGGCGTGTTCAAATCGAAGAGGGAGTTTCTGTCCAGGTAGGCGTTTTTCCATCACGTCCAGGTCACCAATGTGAGGATAGTAGTTACCAACAATGTCAACCTTCATCTATGAAAAGATATCCCAACACAGAATCGAGTTAATATGCCTTATATACTAGTGAATTGGAATTGTATTTTTGTAGGGGTAGATACACTACATTTTTAAATACTCTCAACTGTATAAGGATTTAATTAGTTCATTTATTAGACGTTTTTATTCCAAAATAGCTTGAAGTTATTATAACTTATGCTTAAAGAAGATATAACTATAGAGAAGAATATTAAATAGAAAAATAATACATTTTAATATTAAAAAGAGAAATATTACTTTATTTAACATTTTACAATTCTTGTTATACCATCTTACGAATTTTGTTTTCTCTAAAGATACTAACATAAATTTCAATTTTAACAGAAGAATCTGTATTTATTTTTAAATAACCTCAACTGAGTTTTATTAATTCATTTATTAGACGTTTTTATTCCAAAATAACATGAAATTATCACGGCTTGTTGCTTAAAGAAGATATAACTATGGAGTCGAATATTAAATAATTATGTTTTAGAAACGCGCTTTAAAAAAATTAATTGAAATAAAAAAAAATAAGTAAAAAAAAATTGTGATCGTTTTATTAAGATCACTGGTTACTCTTTGGTTAAATGTTTTTCCTTTTTGGATTGACTCCGTTAAACGCCACAACATTTCAAATCATGGGTTGCAAAAAACTGTCTCCATTGATGTTTGTCGTCGGATTGGTTTTCAAATCCTGGCTTTATACGTGTTTCAAGAAGTTACAAAATACTTTTCCTTCTTAAAGTATACATATTTATATTAAAATCACCGTGAAGACAGTAATTATAAGTTAATAATAAAAAGAATTTAAAAAAATTTTAAATTATTATTGTGTAAATACATTAAGAATGACTGCTGGTGAAAATAAAAATAAAAAAAGAATTCTAAAAAAAGTATCAAACAGCAGCGGTCGCTTTAGCAACGCATGCAATGATGACGCATGCGCACTGTTTGCTATTGCTCTTGGAGATAATTGAAAGGTGTGGTGACGTCTGACGTCTAAAGTGCGCACGCCATAAAACTCAAAACAAGATCCATTTTGCCCATTTTTGAAAAATTGACTGAGAAATAAAAAAGATATGCGTGGTTTGCTGTGTTTGAATGAGCAAATAATTTTTTCCCAACCAAGATTCAAAATTAGTTGCGAAGTTATTTAACTGGTGGTGCTTTTAACAGAGAAAAGTATAAAATGATATTTTTAGAATTCGCACTATAATTTTGAGACAGCAGCAAGCCACAGTCTGAAAACAAAACTGAAAGATGGCTTTGAAGGAAAAGTAGTTGTAAATATTCATGTTTGAACGGTTAAACATGCTGCAAAAATTATTGCTTCACAGTCTGCTCAGTTGCAGCTCCATCTTTTAGGGAATTTCATAACTAGTTTTAAAATTTTGTGGGAATAAGCAATATTAAAAAAAAAAAAAATTTGTAAGTCATTTCCTACTTAGGTTAACAAAAAAAATTTTTTTAATTGCTTCTTATTAAATAATTATAATTTTTCTCAAATATCAAACTAAAATTAATTAATTAAATTTAATGCATGAATTAATATTTGAAAATATTGTATTAACATCAATTGTCATTCATTACAAGTTAAAAAAATGTATTTTATCTTGAGTGGATGAATAATTAAGTATTTTATCAACGATTAAAAACTTGAACAAGATATAGGGAGAGTGTGAAATAATAGTAGGAATTAAATAAAATTAAGCTTTCCTAAACAGTAAACTGTAGCCATCGTTATTTTTGAAATAATTTTTTTTTTGAAACACCGCAGAGCTATTACTTCTATAATTATAAATGAAATGCATCTACCTCATCTTGCAATTCATCTTTGAGAAATTAAAATAGCATATTTTGATGACAGACCAAAACACATAAATTGCTTTGATTTCTTAGAAAATACTTTCAATCTTAGTATAATTTTCCAATTTAAACTGTTCTTTTGACTTACAGAAATAAACTCTAGAATAAAAATACAACACATCCTGATACGGTAGTCCTCACAATCAAAACATTCGAGCATAAACTTCGAATTTTGTTTACAAACAACCCCTTTTTTTTCATTTCTTAAGATTTTCAACAACAACTACAGTACTTGAATAATGCATAAAAAGCAAGAATGCAAATTCTAGCGATAAGTTTGCCTTTTCAATGCTTTGAAAAACTGCACAATCGGAATTTCCTTTTTTTTCCCATTTATTTATTTTTTCCTAAAGAAAAAAATGTTTTCCTTTTCTGATATAACTTTTATTCGGAATTGTGTCCCGAAGAAAAATAAAGTACATATTTTCTTTGACAGCAAAAACAAAATAAGTCTGAATTGCGTTAAGGGCTATAAAATGAAATGAAAGGAAGAGATGAATCAGCATAAATTGGGAGGGCGGATATAAATGAGTTTTGGAATTGCTAATAACAAACGGAGAAATTCTACGAACTGAAAATTCCTAATAATAGTCAGTGCTTATAAATTTTATTAAACGATTTAATTTATATTTACTTTTTTCAATAAAATGAACAATCTAATTTTGAGTGATAAAGAGAAAGCTTATGTATGTATTTGAAAAGTGTTAAAATTTTCCATTTTTTCTCATTTTTGCGAGGAATATTTTTTTCACATTAAAAGAAACGAAAGGAACATTCTTCATATATTCGAATAAAATTTTCCTTTTTTCCTCATTTTTGCTCGAAATATTTCTTGTGCATTAAAAAAAAAAAAAAAAACGAAAGGAACATTTTTGACAAATTCGACTAAAATATTAAAGTTTTTCTCATTTTTGCTAGATATATTTTTTGCACATTAAAAAGAAAAACGAAAGAAACATTCTTCATATATTATACTGGAAAATATAAAGTTTAAAAAAAAATGTCACCTAAATATTAAATTAGATTTTGAATGTGATGCTAAATTTAGAATATTTGATACGAGTAAAAGTCTGTGATCATACTATACGGAAAATAATTTTAAATTGAATTTACTGTTTTGGAATAAAAATATCGAGTGCTTTGTAGACATTTTATTAATAATGATTCTTGTTATTGTTTGTTTAAAGACATTTTATTTAAATGGATCATATAGAAAAATTTCCATAAATTATTCGATTATACCTTAACTTACAACATCGAAAATAAAGTTATCTTGTCATAAGTTCCTAAAACTATTTTTTAAATAAGTGGAGGAATCGTATTTTTTATCATTTAATTCAAATTCAGCTACAATATTATAGGTATTGGAATGTTTCGATTTCAAAGAGGGAATCATTTGTACCTATTACGCTATTAAAAGCATTTAAGGAATTCCATGGCATACGTCAACAGCAACAAGAAATTCCATGAAATTGGAATCACTAGAAAATCACTAAATTTCTTATGTAGATAAGTTGATAAGTCGAAAAGATGTATTATGAAGTTTCAATCGAAGTGTTTTTTTTTTTTTTTTTTTTGTTGGTTTGTTTCTCTACTCGGCTATATGATTTATTTCTGTTTACAAACCTTTTGCTGTACAATTCTAGTTTTTTTTTATTTTTTTTTATTTCGTTCTATGAATTAGTGCTATTTCAGTTAGCTATACAACAGATTGGCCCAGTGTAGAATGGTGCAATGAATAAAAAAAACATATTTAATAAGAATTAAATTTAATAAATGTAAGCAACTAAAAACGAAGAATAATGATGGTGTAATATTTGTTAGGCTACCTTCTGTGATATTGTGACAATAGGCCATCCATTCTGGTGAGCTGCCTGCCAAACAGTGATACATGATCAGAATTATAGTAAATGATTACAGCGTCCTCCGTTGGTCAATCAGAAATTCGTATCACCATTCACAGTGCCCAGCACGATCCGCTAATTTACAATCCAACGATCTTCAACGACTCTCTCTCTTTTTCCTCTTGGCTGTAGTCGGATCCATACATGCTCTTAAAATTTGCTACCTAAACTAAAGAAAAAAAAAATTTTTTTAATGCTAAGCAGGAGCTAAGGTCGTTAAAAAACACTGAATAGGAAAATCGTGCTCTGGTTGTTAATATTTTGTATTTGATTGCGTTTGCGGGTTTGCGTGGTTCGTATTACGAGCACATGAAAATAATGCTGATCTAATTTTAGATAAACAACAACAAAAATAATGAATAGCGGATTAATTATTAATTATGAGTTTATTGACAACAGCGCATTGGTCTATCTCTAGACGCAATGATATCCAACAAGGAAGTAACTTTTTTCTAATTAATGTAGGTGGCGCTACTATTACTACATTCATACCGGCTTCAACACTGGTTTGCTCATGAAGGGGTTTTCCTCTGGGAGTGTATTTACTGTTTAAAATTATATTATGGGGTTATTGGTTGCACTTGAATATTTCCTTCTCTCTAGTTAAAATCGTACATAAATATATATATTATTGTATTGTAATATATTGTATTATATTGTAATTGTATTGTATTGTAATATAAATTGTATATTATTGTAAAAAAAAAGCAACTTAATAAGAATCATTGCGACTAATGAAGGCATAATCAGCTCTTTTAATGTAATAAAAAACTACCATTTCTTAGTATTCAAGGCGTAAAATACAATGGTTGTCATTCTGAATTCCATCATCAATGCTGTTAGCAATGCCTGTCATTTTGAACTACTGAAACTATTAATGACGTAATTAATTTTTTTTTTAATTTCTTTTAAGAAGCAGGTACTGGTGTCTATATATATATAGACACCAAAGCGCACACACACACACACACACACATGTATATATATATGACGTCCGGTGGCTGAGCGCTGTCGTGCCACAGGTCCCTGGTTCGATCCTCGGGTCAATTGGTTAATTTAGACGATATATTATATAAATATAGAATATTTATTATATGAAGCATTATATTGGTATATTATAATAACTGGACCAAACTATTAGATGCATTGTAGTTTTTTAATGACTACATGATTTGCACGAGTTTATGTGTAATACTTTTATATTTAAACATACATGTAATGGGTTTTTATTTAGGAGATTTCTTATATAATACCTATTTGTATTTATTTTTACGTATTGCATTACAAATGTTAACCAATGGATACACGAACGTAAACAAGTGCAAACCGGTTTCAGCCGTATAAAAACAATAAAGCTGTATAGTATCATCTGATAATTAAGATTTTTCATGGAATCTTAAAGTGCGTCTAAAAATTTAGCCACGGTCTGTATATTAAACGATTTTCATTTGTGTTAATTACGATGTTTTCAACGTTATTTGTCCAACCTTTATAGGGACATAATATATTGCAATAAACCTAAAATTATAATTTAATCACGTCAACTTTGCTTTTAACACGTTATTAATGACATCAACGTGGTTTTATACTTTCGGCATTATCCACGCTGTTGCAATTCATTTTCAGTTTTACAATTGGAACAATCCGCAACATCCACCAAAAACTCTCCGGATATTTAAAAAAAAAAAAAGAACAAAAAAATCGCAGAAAGAGGCGGGAATACAACAAAATTCTATTCTTTCTCGTTAAATGAATTGGGGAGCAGTTTAGATTAATGTTATAAAACAACGAAAATAATCTCTGCTTCGTAATTCAGAGATAAATGGAAACAAAAAGAGAACTTCTCTCAGGAAAATGGCGGGAAAGGGGAAAAAAAGAACACAATTCGAACAAAAGACGAGTGAAGTGTCGTCCCAAAGTGCGAATTCACGAAGAGACAGATGATTCTTGGCAAAGAACCAAAGGGGAGGGGGGAGGCAATGCCAGCTTCCGATTGGGGAGCACAATGGACCCTTCATCCATCTAGAGGAGCGACCATCTTGGCAATTAGAGTCTTGGTGAGGAGGGATTCGAACGAATACTCCTCCTCCTTTTCTTGGGTGATGTCTTGATTTCTTTCTTGGATGCCCTTAAACTGTGTGGGTACTTTAGCTGTTATTCTCAGATTTCTTACCAACTGATGATGATTTTGTGATGGGCGCTGGTCTGTGAAATTACAGGGTTTTGCTAGGATCTATATTTGGTTCCCGGATTTAGCTTCGTTTTTCCCTCTTGCTGCATCTCTGGAGGCTGCAGTGGAACATTCGAACGAATGTTATCAAAAATGTGGTGTTTTGATGATAGATATTGACCATAATAAATAGAAATATGCTGTTATTTACAGTAAAGTGATGTAAGCTACTCATTTTATTGGAAAAAAATTGTTAAAAATGACTAATGTCTGGTCGGAGCGATCTGAAGGTGACCTTCAACTTAGCATCAAAGTGAGACCTCTTTTAAGGGGGTTGATATTGTTCAGGCTTAGGTTTTTTAAAATGACGATGACAAATAATAGATAATTATTTTAATAAAGTATAAAAGTATGTTACTGTGAATGACGGAAATGGGTAATTGGTGACTTCTACCGGAGAATGTTGACAATCACGTTTTGGTAAATGCCACTGATCTTTTGATTAATACTACTTCAACCACTGTCTTTTAATTCAAACTTGTACCCACTATCATTTTTGCAGATTTTGAAACCACGCAGTTTTTCGATCAGTACTCGAACCAGTGATATTTTTATAAGCACACCCATCGTTTGATTAGTACTTGAACCACAGTCTTTTTAATCAAACTCGAACCCAACCTCATTTATTCCGATTTTGAATCCACGCACTTTTTTGATCAGTACTCGAACATACAGTTTTTTTATTGGTACACCTATCTTTTGATTAGTACATGAACCACAGTCTTTTTATTCAAACTCGAACCCACTATGATTTTTTCAGATTTTGAAAAAACACTTTTTTTTATCAGTCTGCAAATACAAGGATGTCTTTATTTTATTTTATATCCGTCGTTGAAAAACTGACCCAATTTTGGGTTTTCGACTACTAATGTTCAACTCCGTCGCCTTGTCATTTTGAACCCAATCCAAAAGACAAGGAAACTCCTCCATCAAGTAATGGGAGAAATTTCCTTTCTTGGAGGACTTATTTGATGCAACTAACCCGCATTTACGATACACGGAGAGGAAAACCACGAAGACCTCCAACGGTTGGCCAGAAGGCTGGGGGATTCTAACCCATGATCTGTCTAACCCTGAGGATATTTCACGTCAGCACTATGGTGGGTACGAACCGGATGCAGAATTCGTATCGACCAGCTATCGCTGGGTTCGGACCCGGGTCACCTCATTGGGTTCGTACGAAACCGCGTCTTCAGTACAGACTCTCATCGCTTAGCGTTGCTGGCAAATAAAATACTAATTTCCAACTTTCCTTTTTCTTACCTTTGTAAATTTGTTCATTTATTGGTGGTTGTTGACTTCCACTGGAGAAAGCTGACGATCATATATGTCAAAATTATATACTAGGTCTAGTTGAATGCCACTGCCCGTTATACCCTTCACGCATGTTCTTTTAAGGCTTAGTGCCACTGCCCGGTATACATTTAATCTGTACTCCGATCACTGATGTTTCTTCTAATATGTCTTCAGCAGATATTAAAATATCGAATAAATATAATAATATCAACAACTACATTAATATCAAAGCGAATGTAACAAACATTTTGAACATTCTCCAAAGTGACTTTGTGATTGTTGCCATTCACCGGTAAAATTCGAAATTCTCTTGATTTCGGTAATTCGCTGAAATATATATANAAGTTTGCAAGGCTATATATATATATATGACATATAAGCTAATGTAAATTTCATGTGATTACTAATTGTTCTGAGGCCCGCAATTTCTGAAGGCTTTATAAAAATTCCACAAAGCAAAATGTAGTGCTTATTATTTATTTTAAATTAGAAAGAAAATTGTAGAGAATTTCTTAATATCTATATAAAAACTGCGATTTTGTTTGAAAGTTGGTCTTACAATATTCTCCGAAATATATAAAATTGAGGCTTTTTCTGCCCTGGATGTAGTTGTCTTTTTCCTCCGTTGCACTGCAGTTTTCATGGATCTAGCATAGACATCACACATTATCGAAATGTAAGATTGAGATCGACATTATATAAAGTTGCTTCTCAAACAAATATTTTGAATTATATCAAGTTTGTATGGCTAGAGAACATGTTGCGAGGTGTGTCTGTATCAAGTTTCCTTCGGCAGGAGGACATGTTGCAATGTGGGTCTGTATCAAGTTCGTATGGCTGAAGAACATGTTGCAATGTGGGTCTATGTGAAGTTTGTATGACTGGAGAACATGTTGCAATGTGGATCTGTATCAAGTTTGCATGACTGGAGAACATGTTGCAAAGCGGATCTATATGAAGTTTAACGGCTGAAGAACATGTTGTAATGTGGGTCTATGTGAAGTTTGTAAGACTGGAGAACATGTTGCAATGTGTGTCTGTATCAAGTTTGCATGACTGGAGAACATGTTGCAAAAAGTGGATCTATATGAAGTTTGTATGGCTGGAGAACATGTTCCAAAGTGGGTCTGTATCAAATTTGCATGGCTTGAGGACATATTGCAATGTGGGTCTGTATGAAGCTTGTATGGCTGGAGAACATGTAACAAGGTGGGTCTGTTTGAAGTTTGTATGGCTGGAGAACATGTTGCAAGGTGGGTCTGTATGAAGTTTGCATGACTTTGTTTCTTTCCTCCAAGCCCTGAGCATCTGGAGAACATGTTGCAAAGTGGGCTGTATCAGGTTTGCATGACAGGAGAACATGTTGCAAGGTGGGTCTGTATGAAGTTTGCATGGCTGGAGAATATATTGCAAGAAGGATCTGTATGAAATTTGTATGGCTGGAGAACATGTTGCAATGTGGGTCTGTATCAAATTTGCGTGGCTGGAGAACAAGTTGCAATGTTGGTGTGTATGAAGTTTGCATGGCTAGAGCACGTGTTGCAAGGTGGGTCTGAATGAAGTTTGAATGGCTGGAGAACATGTTGCAATAAGGGTCTGTATCAAATGGCTGGATAACATGTTGCAGTGTGGTACTGTATGAAGTTTGCAAGGCTGGAGAACATGTTGTAATGTGAGTTTATATCAAATTTGTGTGGCTAGTTGTAATGTGGCAAGTTGCAATGTTGGGTATCAAGTTTGTAAGGCTGGAGAACATATTGCAAGGTGGGTCTTTTCCCCCATAAAACACAGATAAATTAACAATAGGGTTATGCTCATTGCCTGTAATAATTTCTAAGAATATTTAAAAAATTAATAACCGTCTAATAGTACTTATTTTTTACAGATCTTTTTGATGATTTCGCTGATGAAATCCGACCAATAGGTAAGTGTTTGATTTTGAAGTCTCATTATAAACACAATAATTATTTCTGACTTTTGCATGCTTTTTTTGTCTCTTTGTCTTTGAATTATTTTTCAAATTATAATTGAAAAAAGAACACTTGAAAAAAAAACGTTCTCCATATTAAAATTTCTTTGTCTATTCTTTGTGTTAAGGAACAATATTTAATACTTTTCTGTTAAGCAAATGATACCCTTAAGCAAATGAAACTTTTAAAGGAAGGAATTGAAACGAAACAGAAATAAATTGCAATATAGATTTTTTTTTACCACAATTATTTACCTATTAATTTCTAAAAACGTTAATTACAGCTTTAATATTATGCATTATTTTTATTTTATTTTAAAAGAAAATTGTTAAAGTTAGAACCACGCTGATACAAATTAATTATGACTATTGCCTGATTTTAGTTACTGGAAGTTTAGATTATACGAAGTACCGAGAGAAATAGTGAAACAAAGATCTCTAATCCAAATTTTTAAGTCATTGTCTGCTTTGGTAACTAAAAGTTTGGATTAAACGAAGTTCCGAAATCAAAACAAAGATTGAACTATTAAGGACAAAAATCTACTCAGGATACAGAACGCTTCAATTGTTCGAATTCTGTTTGATTTGGACCAATTGCCAGCTTTGGCAACTAAAAGCTTGGATTATGCGAATTTTCGAGAAAAATAGAAAAGCAAATATTTCTTATCCAAACTAATTAGGATCGTTATCTGCTTAGGTTATTACAAGTTTGCATAAAACGAAGTTCCAATATAAATTAGAAAAAAATCATAAAGAGAGGATTTATAATAAAATAATAAGATTATTTTTTTTTTGCTCTATGCACTGTTTTATTATTTTCTTCATTTTGTGTCAGATGTAGTTTAAAGCAGCATACAGTTCTGTGGTATTTACTATTGTGAATAGATAAAGACTTCTACCATTATACTATTTAAATATTATACACTTCTTTACCCCCTTGGTAGTATATATGTTTGCTTAAAGAATTTGTTAAAGCATGTTGTTATTTACTCTCTGAATGTTTTAATTAACCTATTCTTTTTCAAAATGTAACTGTAGTGTATTTTCATTCCCCCCTGCCATGAAAACAATTCTATTTATTTCTCAAAGCAAATAAATCGGAAAAAGAAATTACACAAAAATATAGCAGACAAACTTAATAATATCCGTTGCTAAGTAACAACGAATGCTTTGATTTTTCTCATAATTGTGACTCTTGATTGAAAAATAAGCGAAATTTTACAGAGTGTTCTTTGTAATTGACAGAATTTTAAACGTTGCATTGACGAATTTGCATCAGTTTCGTCAACATATGATACTACTAACTGTGAAACAATGTTTTTAATGTAGCCACTATTTGCAGCAATGACGTAGAGAATTCTGAGTACAGAATTAATTGCCACCCGTGCAAATATTTTAGTTGGAATGGGCTAAAATAAAGCAAAAAAACTTCGTTTTATATTTTTTTTTAAAATTAGCAACGCCATCTGTTATCAGATTTTGTAACTAATTGCGATACTGGGTGAGAGAAGTGTATTGTTAGCAATGCAAAATGCAGCAAACCGTGCATTTTTATTTCTGTCTTTATTTTTATAAAGTTATTCTTAAAATCATTGGTCAGTTTTAGGATATCCGAATGAGAGAGCTAAGGCAGTTGAGTTTCAAAGTTGTAAAAATAATTCTTATTTAAAGTGTTAACAAAAAAATCAATCTCGTTAACAAACATGTGTTAACACTACATCGACAAAACCTTACTATAACATTGGACATGTATACGTTAAGTGTAATAATACTGAAATAGGAGTAATTGCGAGCTGTTTTAACCTTTTTATCCAGTCAGGTCTAATTTGACTCATATCGTTAAAAATAGTTCATAAAATTAAATGCGAAAGCAAAAGCACAATATTTTGGGGAACAGGAACACAAATCACGCGATCTATATAATTTTCGAAAATAATTTTTATTTTATAACAGATGAGTTTAAAAACCATTAATGATCTAAAATGAAAAAAGAAGAAAAAGTTCCTTTAGAGGGGATATTCTCAATTTCTCTTCTCTAATGGAACACTAAATAATTCTTTTAGAAAAACTCAAAATTAATAAAGAAAGTTCAGAAAATTAATAAATAAAGTTCCTTAGCAGCTGTGAGCATACTAACTAAAGAAAGACTACTAATTAATTTGGAAATAATTAATTTGGGAATGAAATTCATTGTTTATCCATATCCATCAAATCCATTGTTTTATCCATAGAAGTCTTAAAATTAGGTCAGATAGTTGAATTCGCCAGGTTTGAAACGGCTTCTAGAGTCTTTAGCTGAATTTGTTTTTGGCTTACGATGAAATCGAATAAAATCGAAGAACTGATATGAATTTTGAGAAACGTAATTATTTATTCTTAGCTGTGATTATTCTGTTTTGAGTTGAATAGTACGATCATCAATGCTGATGCAATTATGTGTAAATTTATGTCGTTTTTGTAATTTATTATCGTTATTGGGAGAAAAAGAATGTATGTATTTTTCAAATTTTGCTCTTCTTTTTATTATTTGAATTTCGCTTAAAATAATCGAAAAATAAAATAAAATAATCGTAAAAAATAAAATAATCGAATCTTAAAATAATCGCTTCATAAAAATAATCGAAATATTAGATAAATTGTGGATTTATTGGAACAATAATCACAGGTTCCAAAAACCACTTTAGATAAATTGCAGATCTATTGGAACAATAATCACAGGTTCCAAAAATCACTTTAGATAAATTGCGGATTTATTGGAACAATAATCCCAGGTTGGAAAAATAATAATCACTGCGAATTAAATAAATAAATAAATAAAATGTTTTCACTGTTTCAGATACAAATAACTTATTTGCAAGCAGTTTTGAATATTTTTTGGCACTTTTCCCTAGGAGTGCCAAAAACTATCCTCCTAATTCACCGTCCGCTGACTCTGACACTGATTAAGTATGTCACATGAGAAAAGCGAAGCAAAACAGAGACAGAATGCCGGGATATGTCACGCTTTAAGTGTCACTAGCAAACTACTGTGACGAAATTAATTAAAAGAGAAGCAACTTAATCTGTCAGATTTCGTGAAAGGACTCTTTTAAATTTCTCAAATAAATATTTTAGTTCCATGCGAGGTATTAATACATTCTTTTGTTTCAATTATGATACACTAATGTAGTGTCTCAACCCTAAACTTCGCCAAAAATATTTTTATTTTTTACTATTATTTATTAGGAAAATGGTTGCTGAAATGGCTTTTCATGTCCAAGCACATTTTGACGAAATTAAACTTCACATCATAATCACAAATAGTCGTAAGAATCATTAAAAAATGTAATGTAAGCAATAATATAAAAGCAATACAAGATCAAATAAAAAAGCAGAAGATAATTTTTAAATTTCTTAGATTCTTTACAATCTGTAGTGTGATCCTGATTGGTTGTGGAATCGCGGCAGTTGTTTACGCCTACGACTGTTCTTTCCATTCTATTTCGAGTAAGCCAAGCCCAACAAGTATCGATTCTCTTAAGCGATGCATTCTATATTCTCTTACACAGATTTCAATTTTTTTCACTATATTTATATCTTATTTACGTAACGCAAAGAAAAGCACGAATCCTTGTAGAACATAAATAAACTAACAATGCAACAAATAATAAATCCAAGTTAAACAAAAAACGTGGAAAGAATTATATTTTAACAAATTCGATGTACGATACGGTGTTGTATTTAATTAACTTCACGCTAATTAACATTCCAGCTTATTATGAGAAACTTAGCCCGACTTTAACACGCCATTTTGCTTATAAACGATCAGCTTGGGCTGACGTCATAGGTTTAAGGTGTGGGTAACCATGATTTTCTTCTTCTTGAAATTCAAGTGTCCAATTGTTTTCAAGACTGAGATTTCATCAGTGGGTATGTTTAAAGTTTTTCATAATATTCCAAAATATTTTTATGTTTATTTTACAATTTAACTAACAATTAACTTATTTTGCAATTGGGTTCCTGCGCTTGAAGAAGAATATTACGGATACCCATACATAGAACCTATGACGTCGGCTGATAAGCAAAATGGCGTATTAAAGTTTCACTACATAAGTTAGAATGTTAATAAACGATTAGTTAGTTAAATACGGAGTCGTGTCATGCACATCGAATAGTTGAAATATAATTCTTCTTTTACTTAACTTAGATTTATCATTTGTTTATGTATTTTATTGTAACTGTGACATATTTTCGTTTTGTGTACAACTTCAATGCATAATTAGTTTGTTCCACACGGCTTCGTGTCTGTCTTTGTTATAAGTCTCAATGTAAATATAGAGTGAAATCTTTGTGAAGGAATGTATGACTAAAAAGAGTTAATGCGCGACTTACTCGAAATAGGAACAGTTGCTAACCTAAACAACGTTTCCACAACCTATCAGGATCGGGATACCCTCACTACGTCATCCCATTGTCAAATGTTTCGTCAACAAGTGAAATTCTTTTTGTTCATTTCTTTGTACTGAGTTGCATATCTTGTGTACTTAAGGTCAATTTTTTTTTTCAAATGGAAAGAATTTTTTTTTCCATCTAGGTAATTGCTCGTTTCGTTATGATTAACAAACATGTTAAGAAAATGCTCTTACATAAAGCTAAAATAATTGTATGTTTTGAAACCTAAAAGTTCTGTGCTTTTGTAGACAATATTGACGTTTAAGATGAAATAAACAATGATCAATGAGAATCAATTACTGGGGTTGGAGAAAGGATTCCTCTTTTAGTTAAACAAAAAAAAAGGAAATAATACTACACAAATAGAAGAAATAATAATATTTTTGTGTAGAAGAAACAAAATGGCTTTGAGTTTATGCTTAATTTTTCAGCATTAACTTATATTTACGCCATTTTTATATCTTCGAGTGTTTCCAGTTTGATTGATGAAGCTAGTATTTTATATTTTTCTAAATAGAACTGCAAACTAAATCAATTTGTGTGCTGTAAGTTGTTTATGGAACAACCAAGAACACTGACGTCATTAACTAATTCTGATTGCAACACAGAATAGTTATTAAATATTCAACCTTTCTCCAAGTCAAAAAATATAAGCTTTTCAAAAGCTTATAAAAGCTTTTATAAAGAAATTGCGATTTTTAAATTCTGCAATATTTTTGCATATCTTAAGCATGCTTTTTTTGTTCACTCATGATCTTCGTTGGCAGCTCTTTCAATAAGTCCTCCTCCATATTTCAGACAAATAAATTATCAATTTTACTCGACAGAGAGATTAATCTTTCTGCAGGAAATTTGAGAAATACTTTATGTTGTTCAAAAAATACTTCCAGCTGTGCATGGTTCGATCCCCTGTGACGGCCGCTGTAGAATTCAGGGGCAGGATCATTTTTTTTTATTCCCCAGAAGATTTTGCCATTCTGATGCCTTTCAAAGCATGATGGATGGAATTACCATTCAAAACGTCTCTCGAATTTTAAGTTTTTATGTTGTTGCATTCTTTAGTTGAGAAAGAACCTCGATTTAGTTTTTTTCATTTTAACCCTTAAATGACAACTCATTGGTTGAAACATTATTATGGTTAAAATTGGGGGAGGGATCTATCGACAATGCCAACCTTTATCTATCAAAATATACCCCAAGATTGATTCGAGTTAGCATGTCTTATATACTAATGAATTTGGATTTAATAATCGTTGTGGTAGTTTTGCCACAATACTCCCCCACCAGAGCTTTATTTGTGATAGAATTCAATGAACGGATATTTGCCGTATTTGCGAAAGTCCTGAAGAGCTGTATTAAGTTCACCAGATTTTGAGCACATGTGGTCAGAACTAAATTAAATTCACAAAGTTTTCAGCGCCTGTCGGGAGAACTGTATTAAGTTCACGGTTAAGTGTATAGCCTCTGCTGTGTTGCTTTTAACAGAGGAGAGTGTCGAGAATTCAGTTGCGTGTAATGGAGACTGAGAAGCAACAGCGCGAGGAGGACAATGACGCAATCACAAACAGCAAGTCAACTGTTCAATACGGAATATCCATCGAAGAAGGCATGATCATATCACGTCCGGGTCACCAATGTGGGAAAACGATATTTTGAGAATACCAACCTCACTTGCAAATAATTTGAAATTTTAGGAAATAATATTTATACTGTTGTTTAATATTCTCCGTTTTCAATGGGTAATAGAAATCCAATTAGCAACTTTGTCAAAACCAAAATGTGCTCTTATTTTTTATTATAAATAATGCGAATCTTTAAATTTAATTTGTAAGGATTTTTCGCCAAAACGGAATGAATTTTAACTGCCATAAATTTCCTTAAGTTAAAACAATACTCAGATCTTAAACAATAAATAACAACATTTTGAAGCAAAAAATAAACTTGAAAAAAAAAAAGATTTAGCTTGATAGAACTAAAGACAGCATAACAAAGTAAACGAGTATTTAAGTTAAAAAGTTTAAATCATTATTTACATTTATTTCACACTTTTAATTGGTAATTAAAATGGACTTTAGCTTGTCAACCAATTTTCCTAAACTTTTTTATTAATTTTCCTGAACTTATACGTGTGATTATTGTTGTTAAAAAATTTTCTTCCATTAATATTGAGACCCAGTAGTTAAGATTTTACAGATCGTACTCGTAATATATATATATATAT